>NC_092091.1:30367071-30402071 GCF_045679555.1 Salvelinus alpinus | reverse complement strand
CAGGAGATCAGACAGGAGATCAGAGAGGAGACAAGACAGGAGACCAGACAGGAGACCAGACAGGAGACCAGACAGGAGACCAGACAGGAGACCAGACAGGAGACCAGAGAGGAGACCAGACAGGAGACCAGACCGACAAGCCCAGAGAGACTAACCTGTTCTTCATTTCAATACACTTTATTATTATTTTTATTTTTTAATTCCCAGCACTAGGTACGAACTAATGATGCTCGGAGCCAAAGCATGCTGCTTAAACCACTGCCTTACAGCAGTTCACAATGCTCTAGGAAGTCATGAGAATACTGAGAATTCTGATGGTAATAACGAGTTGTTTTTGAATTATTTTGTTTTAAGCCTTCCTCAACCATAGCTCTAACCTTAACCACCTAAAATGAATGCATAAACTGTTAACCTTTGAGTTGTTTCTGTTTAACCCTTTAACCACGCAGAATTCACCCTGTAACCATGCGGAATTAATCCTGTAACCATGCGGAATTAACCATGTAACCATCTGGAATTAATGCGTAAAAAATAGACGTTCGTCCATAATACGCTGAATTTCGAAAGGAAACTATGAGATCTTTTTGGTCTGTGCACTAGAGAGAGATAAGGGGTGAGAGAGAAGGAAATGGAGAGGGAGGTAGAGAGAAAGAGACAAAGGCAAAGAGAGAGAGGGAGGTAGAGAGAGACAGAGGCAGAGAGAGAGAGGGAGGTAGAGAGGGGGAGGTAGAGAGAGAGAAAGGAGGAAGAGAGAGAGAGGTAGAGAGAGAGAGAGGGAGGTAGAGAGAGAGAAAGGAGGAAGAGAGAGGGAGGTAGAGAGAGAGAGGTAGAGAGAGATAAACAGAGGAAGAGAGAGAGAGGGAGGGAGATAGAGAGAGACAGAGGTAGAGAAAGAGGGAGGTAGAGAGAGAGAGAGGGAGGGAGATAGAGAGAGACAGAGGCAGAGAAAGAGGGAGGTAGAGAGAGAGAGAGGGTGATAGAGAGAGACAGAGGCAGAGAAAGAGGAAGGTAGAGAGAGAGAGAGGGAGGGAGATAGAGAGAGGCAGAGGAAGAGGGAGGTAGAGAGAGAGAGAGGGAGGGAGATAGAGAGAGACAGAAGCAGAGAAAGAGGGAGGTAGAGAGAGAGAGGGAGGGAGATAGAGAGAGCGAGAAAGAGGGAGGTAGAGTGCGAGAGAGGGAGGGAGATAGAGAGAGACAGAGGCATAGAAAGAGGGAGGTAGAGAGAGAGAGGGAGGGAGATAGAGAGAGACAGAGGCAGAGAAAGAGGGAGGTAGAGAGAGAGAGAGGGAGGGAGATAGAGAGGCGGCTGCTCCTTCCATTAATTTAAAGTGGAATTGGAAGGAAGGTAATTTATAAGCTCTGCAGAGCAGCCTGCTGTCGGCACACAAGCACACACACAAAGGCAGAGAGGCAGAGAGGCAGAGAGGCAGAAAGGCAGAGAGGGAGAGAGGCATGCAGACAGGGAGAGAGGCATGCAGACAGGGAGAGAGGCATGCAGACAGGGAGAGAGGCATGCAGACAGGGAGAGAGAGAAAGTACTGCAAGAGGAGTGAGTTTTTTGGCTGTCGTCTATATTCTACTGTCCTCCCTGTCCCTCCCTTCTTCCCTCTCCCTCCCACCCTTACTCCCTCTCCTTCCCTTCCTCCCCCTCCCTCCCTCCCTCCCTCCCTCCCTCCCTCCCTCCCTCCCTCCCTCCCTCCCTCCCTCCCTCCCTCCCTCCCTCCCTCCCTCCCCCCTCCCTCCCTCCCTCCCTCCCTCCCTCCCTCCTTCCCTATCCCTCCCTTCCTCACTCACTCTCCCTCCCTCCCTTCCTCCCTCTCTTTGCCTCCCTTCCTCCCTGTCCCTCCCTCTCCCTCCCTCTCCCTTTACCTCCCTTCTTCCCTCTCTCTCCCATCTGCCCTCTCTTTCCCTTTACCTCCCTCCCTTTCCCTCCCTCCCTTTACCTCCCTCCCTCCCTCCCTCTCCCTCCCACCCTTCCTCCCTCTCCCTCCCCTTTTACTCTTCCCCGAGGGCTACCAGGCTCACTTAAGGACTGTAATCTAGATCTGCTTATCTGACCAGATGAAGCCAGTCATTAAGGAACTCTGCCACTCGCATGTCTCATCTAGGACAGAGCTACAGTCTAGAATCACAGACAAAGTTCACCAGTAAAGAATAATCAAATGGATATAAACTTGAACTGAGTGTCCCTTCCACATACTGTAACTCTGTTACTAATACTGGAGAGAGAGGGTGTTCACATACTGTAACTCTGTTACTAATACTGGAGAGAGAGGATGTTCACCTACTGTAACTCTGTTACTAATACTGGAGAGAGAGGATGTTCACATACTGTAACTCTGTTACTAATACTGGAGAGAGTGGGTGTTCACATACTGTAACTCTGTTACTAATACTGGAGAGAGAGGGTGTTCACATACTGAAACTATGTTACTAATACTGGAGAGAGTGGGTGTTCACATACTGTAACTCTGTTACTAATACTGGAGAGAGTGGGTGTTCACATACTGTAACTCTGTTACTAATACTGGAGAGAGAGGGTGTTCACATACTGTAACTCTGTTACTAATACTGGAGAGAGTGGGTGTTCACATACTGTAACTCTGTTACTAATACTGGAGAGAGAGGGTGTTCACCTACTGTAACTCTGTTACTAATACTGGAGAGAGTGGGTGTTCACATACTGTAACTCTGTTACTAATACTGGAGAGAGAGGATGTTCACATACTGTAACTCTGTTACTAATACTGGAGAGAGTGGGTGTTCACATACTGTAACTCTGTTACTAATACTGGAGAGAGAGGATGTTCACATACTGTAACTCTGTTACTAATACTGGAGAGAGTGGGTGTTCACATACTGTAACTCTGTTACTAATACTGGGTGTTCACATACTGTAACTCTGTTACTAATACTGGAGAGAGTGGGTGTTCACCTACTGTAACTCTGTTACTAATACTGGAGAGAGAGGGTGTTCACATACTGTAACTCTGTTACTAATACTGGAGAGAGAGGATGTTCACATACTGTAACTCAGTTACTAATACTGGAGAGAGTGGGTGTTCACATACTGTAACTCTGTTACTAATACTGGAGAGAGTGGGTGTTCACATACTGTAACTCTGTTACTAATACTGGAGAGAGAGGGTGTTCACATACTGTAACTCTGTTACTAATACTGGAGAGAGTGGGTGTTCACATACTGTAACTCTGTTACTAATACTGGAGAGAGTGGGTGTTCACATACTGTAACTCTGTTACTAATACTGGAGAGAGAGGGTGTTCACATACTGTAACTCTGTTACTAATACTGGAGAGAGAGGGTGTTCACATACTGTAACTCTGTTACTAATACTGGAGAGAGTGGGTGTTCACATACTGTAACTCTGTTACTAATACTGGAGAGAGTGGGTGTTCACATACTGTAACTCTGTTACTAATACTGGAGAGAGAGGGTGTTCACATACTGTAACTCTGTTACTAATACTGGATAGAGAGGGTGTTCACCTACTGTAACTCTGTTACTAATACTGGAGAGAGATGGTGTTCACCTACTGTAACTCTGTTACTAATACTGGAGAGAGAGGATGTTCACCTACTGTAACTCTGTTACTAATACTGGAGAGAGAGGGTGTTCACCTACTGTAACTATGTTACTAATACTGGAAAGAGAGGATGTTCACCTACTGTAACTCTGTTACTAATACTGGAGAGAGTGGGTGTTCACCTACTGTAACTATGTTACTAATACTGGAGAGAGATGGTGTTCACCTACTGTAACTCTGTTACTAATACTGGAGAGAATGGGTGTTCACATACTGTAACTCTGTTACTAATACTGGAGAGAGTGGGTGTTCACCTACTGTAACTATGTTACTAATACTGGAGAGAGATGGTGTTCACCTACTGTAACTCTGTTACTAATACTGGAGAGAGAGGGTGTTCACATACTGTAACTCTGTTACTAATACTGGAGAGAATGGGTGTTCACCTACTGTAACTCTGTTACTAATACTGGAGAGAGAGGGTGTTCACCTACTGTAACTAATACTGGAGAGAGAGGGTGTTCACACATTATAACTCTGTTACTAATACTGGAGAGAGAGGGTGTTCACATACTGTAACTCTGTTACTAATACTGGAGAGAGATGGTGTTCACATACTGTAACTCTGTTACTAATACTGGAGAGAGAGGGTGTTCACACATTATAACTCTGTTACTAATACTGGAGAGAATGGGTGTTCACATACTGTAACTCTGTTACTAATACTGGAGAGAGAGGGTGTTCACATACTGTAACTCTGTTACTAATACTGGAGAGAGAGAGGATGTTCACATATTGTAACTATGTTACTAATACTGGAGAGAGAGGGTGTTCACATACTGTAACTCTGTTACTAATACTGGAGAGAGATGGTGTTCACCTACTGTAACTCTGTTACTAATACTGGAGAGAGAGGGTGTTCACATACTGTAACTCTGTTATTAATACTTGAGAGAGAGGATGTTCACCTACTGTAACTCTGTTACTAATACTGGAGAGAGAGGGTGTTCACATACTGTAACTATGTTACTAATACTGGAGAGAGAGGGTGTTCACATACTGTAACTCTGTTACTAATACTGGAGAGAGAGGGTGTTCACATACTGTAACTCTGTTACTAATACTGGAGAGAGTGGGTGTTCACATACTGTAACTCTGTTACTAATACTGGGTGTTCACATACTGTAACTCTGTTACTAATACTGGAGAGAGGGGGTGTTCACATACTGTAACTCTGTTACTAATACTGGAGAGAGAGGGTGTTCACATACTGTAACTCTGTTACTAATACTGGAGAGAATGGGTGTTCACATACTGTAACTCTGTTACTAATACTGGAGAGAGTGGGTGTTCACATACTGTAACTCTGTTACTAATACTGGAGAGAGAGG
Organism: Salvelinus alpinus; assembly: GCF_045679555.1. Taxonomy (NCBI): domain Eukaryota; kingdom Metazoa; phylum Chordata; class Actinopteri; order Salmoniformes; family Salmonidae; genus Salvelinus; species Salvelinus alpinus. The sequence continues at coordinate 30,397,135 of NC_092091.1, read as the reverse complement.
GTGTTCACATACTGTAACTATGTTACTAATACTGGAGAGAGTGGGTGTTCACATACTGTAACTCTGTTACTAATACTGGAGAGAGTGGGTGTTCACATACTGTAACTATGTTACTAATACTGGAGAGAGAGGGTGTTCACCTACTGTAACTATGTTACTAATACTGGATAGAGAGGGTGTTCACCTACTGTAACTCTGTTACTAATACTGGAGAGAGATGGTGTTCACCTACTGTAACTCTGTTACTAATACTGGAGAGAGAGGATGTTCACCTACTGTAACTCTGTTACTAATACTGGAGAGAGAGGGTGTTCATCTACTGTAACTATGTTACTAATACTGGAGAGAGAGGATGTTCACCTACTGTAACTCTGTTACTAATACTGGAGAGAGTGGGTGTTCACCTACTGTAACTATGTTACTAATACTGGAGAGAGATGGTGTTCACCTACTGTAACTCTGTTACTAATACTGGAGAGAGAGGGTGTTCACATACTGTAACTCTGTTACTAATACTGGAGAGAATGGGTGTTCACATACTGTAACTCTGTTACTAATACTGGAGAGAGTGGGTGTTCACCTACTGTAACTATGTTACTAATACTGGAGAGAGATGGTGTTCACCTACTGTAACTCTGTTACTAATACTGGAGAGAGAGGGTGTTCACATACTGTAACTCTGTTACTAATACTGGAGAGAATGGGTGTTCACCTACTGTAACTCTGTTACTAATACTGGAGAGAGAGGGTGTTCACCTACTGTAACTAATACTGGAGAGAGAGGGTGCTCACACATTATAACTCTGTTACTAATACTGGAGAGAGAGGGTGTTCACATACTGTAACTCTGTTACTAATACTGGAGAGAGAGGATGTTCACATACTGTAACTCTGTTACTAATACTGGAGAGAGAGGGTGTTCACACATTATAACTCTGTTACTAATACTGGAGAGAGAGGGTGTTCACATACTGTAACTCTGTTACTAATACTGGAGAGAGATGGTGTTCACATACTGTAACTCTGTTACTAATACTGGAGAGAGAGGGTGTTCACACATTATAACTCTGTTACTAATACTGGAGAGAATGGGTGTTCACATACTGTAACTCTGTTACTAATACTGGAGAGAGAGGGTGTTCACATACTGTAACTCTGTTACTAATACTGGAGAGAGAGAGGATGTTCACATATTGTAACTCTGTTACTAATACTGGAGAGAGAGGATGTTCACATACTGTAACTCTGTTACTAATACTGGAGAGAGAGGGTGTTCACATACTGTAACTCTGTTACTAATACTGGAGAGAATGGGTGTTCACCTACTGTAACTCTGTTACTAATACTGGAGAGAGAGGGTGTTCACCTACTGTAACTAATACTGGAGAGAGAGGGTGTTCACACATTATAACTCTGTTACTAATACTGGAGAGAGAGGGTGTTCACATACTGTAACTCTGTTACTAATACTGGAGAGAGATGGTGTTCACATACTGTAACTCTGTTACTAATACTGGAGAGAGAGGGTGTTCACACATTATAACTCTGTTACTAATACTGGAGAGAATGGGTGTTCACATACTGTAACTCTGTTACTAATACTGGAGAGAGAGGGTGTTCACATACTGTAACTCTGTTACTAATACTGGAGAGAGAGAGGATGTTCACATATTGTAACTATGTTACTAATACTGGAGAGAGAGGGTGTTCACATACTGTAACTCTGTTACTAATACTGGAGAGAGATGGTGTTCACCTACTGTAACTCTGTTACTAATACTGGAGAGAGAGGGTGTTCACATACTGTAACTCTGTTATTAATACTTGAGAGAGAGGATGTTCACCTACTGTAACTCTGTTACTAATACTGGAGAGAGAGGGTGTTCACATACTGTAACTCTGTTACTAATACTGGAGAGAGAGGGTGTTCACATACTGTAACTCTGTTACTAATACTGGAGAGAGAGGGTGTTCACATACTGTAACTCTGTTACTAATACTGGAGAGAGTGGGTGTTCACATACTGTAACTCTGTTACTAATACTGGGTGTTCACATACTGTAACTCTGTTACTAATACTGGAGAGAGTGGGTGTTCACATACTGTAACTCTGTTACTAATACTGGAGAGAGAGGGTGTTCACATACTGTAACTCTGTTACTAATACTGGAGAGAATGGGTGTTCACATACTGTAACTCTGTTACTAATACTGGAGAGAGTGGGTGTTCACATACTGTAACTCTGTTACTAATACTGGAGAGAGAGGGTGTTCACATACTGTAACTATGTTACTAATACTGGAGAGAGTGGGTGTTCACATACTGTAACTCTGTTACTAATACTGGAGAGAGTGGGTGTTCACATACTGTAACTATGTTACTAATACTGGAGAGAGAGGGTGTTCACCTACTGTAACTATGTTACTAATACTGGATAGAGAGGGTGTTCACCTACTGTAACTCTGTTACTAATACTGGAGAGAGATGGTGTTCACCTACTGTAACTCTGTTACTAATACTGGAGAGAGAGGATGTTCACCTACTGTAACTCTGTTACTAATACTGGAGAGAGAGGGTGTTCATCTACTGTAACTATGTTACTAATACTGGAGAGAGAGGATGTTCACCTACTGTAACTCTGTTACTAATACTGGAGAGAGTGGGTGTTCACCTACTGTAACTATGTTACTAATACTGGAGAGAGATGGTGTTCACCTACTGTAACTCTGTTACTAATACTGGAGAGAGAGGGTGTTCACATACTGTAACTCTGTTACTAATACTGGAGAGAATGGGTGTTCACATACTGTAACTCTGTTACTAATACTGGAGAGAGTGGGTGTTCACCTACTGTAACTATGTTACTAATACTGGAGAGAGATGGTGTTCACCTACTGTAACTCTGTTACTAATACTGGAGAGAGAGGGTGTTCACATACTGTAACTCTGTTACTAATACTGGAGAGAATGGGTGTTCACCTACTGTAACTCTGTTACTAATACTGGAGAGAGAGGGTGTTCACCTACTGTAACTAATACTGGAGAGAGAGGGTGTTCACACATTATAACTCTGTTACTAATACTGGAGAGAGAGGGTGTTCACATACTGTAACTCTGTTACTAATACTGGAGAGAGAGGATGTTCACATACTGTAACTCTGTTACTAATACTGGAGAGAGAGGGTGTTCACACATTATAACTCTGTTACTAATACTGGAGAGAGAGGGTGTTCACATACTGTAACTCTGTTACTAATACTGGAGAGAGATGGTGTTCACATACTGTAACTCTGTTACTAATACTGGAGAGAGAGGGTGTTCACACATTATAACTCTGTTACTAATACTGGAGAGAATGGGTGTTCACATACTGTAACTCTGTTACTAATACTGGAGAGAGAGGGTGTTCACATACTGTAACTCTGTTACTAATACTGGAGAGAGAGAGGATGTTCACATATTGTAACTCTGTTACTAATACTGGAGAGAGAGGATGTTCACATACTGTAACTCTGTTACTAATACTGGAGAGAGAGGGTGTTCACATACTGTAACTCTGTTACTAATACTGGAGAGAGAGGGTGTTCACATACTGTAACTCTGTTACTAATACTGGAGAGAGTGGGTGTTCACATACTGTAACTCTGTTACTAATACTGGAGAGAGAGGGTGTTCACATACTGTAACTCTGTTACTAATACTGGAGAGAGTGGGTGTTCACATACTGTAACTCTGTTACTAATACTGGGTGTTCACATACTGTAACTCTGTTACTAATACTGGAGAGAGTGGGTGTTCACATACTGTAACTCTGTTACTAATACTGGAGAGAGAGGGTGTTCACATACTGTAACTCTGTTACTAATACTGGAGAGAATGGGTGTTCACATACTGTAACTCTGTTACTAATACTGGAGAGAGTGGGTGTTCACATACTGTAACTCTGTTACTAATACTGGAGAGAGTGGGTGTTCACATACTGTAACTCTGTTACTAATACTGGAGAGAGAGGGTGTTCACATACTGTAACTCTGTTACTAATACTGGAGAGAGAGGGTGTTCACATACTGTAACTATGTTACTAATACTGGAGAGAGAGGATGTTCACCTACTGTAACTCTGTTACTAATACTGGAGAGAGAGGGTGTTCACATACTGTAACTCTGTTACTAATACTGGAGAGAGAGGATGTTCACATACTGTAACTCTGTTACTAATACTGGAGAGAGTGGGTGTTCACATACTGTAACTCTGTTACTAATACTGGAGAGAGAGGGTGTTCTCATACTGTAACTCTGTTACTAATACTGGATAGAGAGGGTGTTCACCTACTGTAACTATGTTACTAATACTGGAGAGAGAGGGTGTTCACATACTGTAACTATGTTACTAATACTGGAGAGAGAGGGTGTTCACCTACTGTAACTATGTTACTAATACTGGAGAGAGAGGATGTTCACCTACTGTAACTATGTTACTAATACTGGAGAGAGTGGGTGTTCACATACTGTAACTATGTTACTAATACTGGAGAGAGATGGTGTTCACATACTGTAACTATGTTACTAATACTGGAGAGAGAGGGTGTTCACATACTGTAACTCTGTTACTAATACTGGAGAGAGAGGGTGTTCACTTACTGTAACTGTTACTAATACTGGAGAGAGTGGGTGTTCACATACTGTAACTCTGTTACTAATACTGGAGAGAGAGGGTGTTCACTTACTGTAACTGTTACTAATACTGGAGAGAGTGGGTGTTCACATACTGTAACTATGTTACTAATACTGGAGAGAGTGGGTGTTCACATACTGTAACTCTGTTACTAATACTGGAGAGAGTGGGTGTTCACATACTGTAACTCTGTTACTAATACTGGAGAGAGTGGGTGTTCACCTACTGTAACTCTGTTACTAATACTGGAGAGAGAGGGTGTTCACATACTGTAACTCTGTTACTAATACTGGAGAGAATGGGTGTTCACATACTGTAACTTTGTTACTAATACTGGAGAGAGTGGGTGTTCACATACTGTAACTCTGTTACTAATACTGGAGAGAGTGGGTGTTCACATACTGTAACTCTGTTACTAATAGTGGAGAGAGAGGGTGTTCACATACTGTAACTCTGTTACTAATACTGGATAGAGAGGGTGTTCACCTACTGTAACTCTGTTACTAATACTGGAGAGAGATGGTGTTCACCTACTGTAACTCTGTTACTAATACTGGAGAGAGAGGATGTTCACCTACTGTAACTCTGTTACTAATACTGGAGAGAGAGGGTGTTCACCTACTGTAACTATGTTACTAATACTGGAGAGAGAGGATGTTCACCTACTGTAACTCTGTTACTAATACTGGAGAGAGTGGGTGTTCACCTACTGTAACTATGTTACTAATACTGGAGAGAGATGGTGTTCACCTACTGTAACTCTGTTACTAATACTGGAGAGAGAGGGTGTTCACATACTGTAACTCTGTTACTAATACTGGAGAGAATGGGTGTTCACATACTGTAACTCTGTTACTAATACTGGAGAGAGTGGGTGTTCACATACTGTAACTCTGTTACTAATACTGGAGAGAGTGGGTGTTCACATATTGTAACTCTGTTACTAATACTGGAGAGAGAGGGTGTTCACATACTGTAACTCTGTTACTAATACTGGAGAGAGATGGTGTTCACCTACTGTAACTCTGTTACTAATACTGGAGAGAGAGGGTGTTCACATACTGTAACTCTGTTACTAATACTGGAGAGAGAGGGTGTTCACATACTGTAACTCTGTTACTAATACTGGAGAGAGAGGGTGTTCACATACTGTAACTCTGTTACTAATACTGGAGAGAGAGGGTGTTCACATACTGTAACTCTGTTACTAATACTGGAGAGAGAGGATGTTCACCTACTGTAACTCTGTTACTAATACTGGAGAGAGAGGGTGTTCACATACTGTAACTCTGTTACTAATACTGGAGAGAGAGGGTGTTCACACATTATAACTCTGTTACTAATACTGGAGAGAGAGGATGTACACATGCTGTAACTCTGTTACTAATACTGGAGAGAGAGGATGTTCACATACTGTAACTCTGTTACTAATACTGGAGAGAGAGGGTGTTCACATACTGTAACTCTGTTACTAATACTGGAGAGAGAGGGTGTTCACCTACTGTAACTCTGTTACTAATACTGGAGAGAGAGGGTGTTCACATACTGTAACTCTGTTACTAATACTGGAGAGAGAGGATGTTCACCTACTGTAACTCTGTTACTAATACTGGAGAGAGAGGGTGTTCACATACTGTAACTCTGTTACTAATACTGGAGAGAGAGGGTGTTCACATACTGTAACTCTGTTACTAATACTGGAGAGAGAGGATGTTCACCTACTGTAACTCTGTTACTAATACTGGAGAGAGAGGGTGTTCACATACTGTAACTCTGTTACTAATACTGGAGAGAGAGGGTGTTCACATACTGTAACTCTGTTACTAATACTGGAGAGAGTGGGTGTTCACCTACTGTAACTCTGTTACTAATACTGGAGAGAGAGGGTGTTCACATACTGTAACTCTGTTACTAATACTGGAGAGAATGGGTGTTCACATACTGTAACTCTGTTACTAATACTGGAGAGAGTGGGTGTTCACATACTGTAACTCTGTTACTAATACTGGAGAGAGTGGGTGTTCACATACTGTAACTCTGTTACTAATACTGGAGAGAGAGTGTGTTCACATACTGTAACTCTGTTACTAATACTGGATAGAGAGGGTGTTCACCTACTGTAACTCTGTTACTAATACTGGAGAGAGATGGTGTTCACCTACTGTAACTCTGTTACTAATACTGGAGAGAGAGGATGTTCACCTACTGTAACTCTGTTACTAATACTGGAGAGAGAGGGTGTTCACCTACTGTAACTATGTTACTAATACTGGAGAGAGAGGATGTTCACCTACTGTAACTCTGTTACTAATACTGGAGAGAGTGGGTGTTCACCTACTGTAACTATGTTACTAATACTGGAGAGAGATGGTGTTCACCTACTGTAACTCTGTTACTAATACTGGAGAGAGAGGGTGTTCACATACTGTAACTCTGTTACTAATACTGGAGAGAATGGGTGTTCACATACTGTAACTATGTTACTAATACTGGAGAGAGTGGGTGTTCACATACTGTAGCTCTGTTACTAATACTGGAGAGAGTGGGTGTTCACATATTGTAACTCTGTTACTAATACTGGAGAGAGAGGGTGTTCACATACTGTAACTCTGTTACTAATACTGGAGAGAGATGGTGTTCACCTACTGTAACTCTGTTACTAATACTGGAGAGAGAGGGTGTTCACATACTGTAACTCTGTTACTAATACTGGAGAGAGAGGGTGTTCACATACTGTAACTCTGTTAATAATACTGGAGAGAGAGGATGTTCACCTACTGTAACTCTGTTACTAATACTGGAGAGAGAGGGTGTTCACCTACTGTAACTCTGTTACTAATACTGGAGAGAGAGGGTGTTCACATACTGTAACTCTGTTACTAATACTGGAGAGAGAGGGTGTTCACATACTGTAACTCTGTTACTAATACTGGAGAGAGAGGGTGTTCACATACTGTAACTCTGTTACTAATACTGGAGAGAGAGGGTGTTCACATACTGTAACTCTGTTACTAATACTGGAGAGAGTGGGTGTTCACCTACTGTAACTCTGTTACTAATACTGGAGAGAGAGGGTGTTCACATACTGTAACTCTGTTACTAATACTGGAGAGAATGGGTGTTCACATACTGTAACTCTGTTACTAATACTGGAGAGAGTGGGTGTTCACATACTGTAACTCTGTTACTAATACTGGAGAGAGTGGGTGTTCACATACTGTAACTCTGTTACTAATACTGGAGAGAGAGTGTGTTCACATACTGTAACTCTGTTACTAATACTGGATAGAGAGGGTGTTCACCTACTGTAACTCTGTTACTAATACTGGAGAGAGATGGTGTTCACCTACTGTAACTCTGTTACTAATACTGGAGAGAGAGGATGTTCACCTACTGTAACTCTGTTACTAATACTGGAGAGAGAGGGTGTTCACCTACTGTAACTATGTTACTAATACTGGAGAGAGAGGATGTTCACCTACTGTAACTCTGTTACTAATACTGGAGAGAGTGGGTGTTCACCTACTGTAACTATGTTACTAATACTGGAGAGAGATGGTGTTCACCTACTGTAACTCTGTTACTAATACTGGAGAGAGAGGGTGTTCACATACTGTAACTCTGTTACTAATACTGGAGAGAATGGGTGTTCACATACTGTAACTATGTTACTAATACTGGAGAGAGTGGGTGTTCACATACTGTAGCTCTGTTACTAATACTGGAGAGAGTGGGTGTTCACATATTGTAACTCTGTTACTAATACTGGAGAGAGAGGGTGTTCACATACTGTAACTCTGTTACTAATACTGGAGAGAGATGGTGTTCACCTACTGTAACTCTGTTACTAATACTGGAGAGAGAGGGTGTTCACATACTGTAACTCTGTTACTAATACTGGAGAGAGAGGGTGTTCACATACTGTAACTCTGTTAATAATACTGGAGAGAGAGGATGTTCACCTACTGTAACTCTGTTACTAATACTGGAGAGAGAGGGTGTTCACCTACTGTAACTCTGTTACTAATACTGGAGAGAGAGGGTGTTCACATACTGTAACTCTGTTACTAATACTGGAGAGAGAGGGTGTTCACATACTGTAACTCTGTTACTAATACTGGAGAGAGAGGGTGTTCACATACTGTAACTCTGTTACTAATACTGGAGAGAGAGGGTGTTCACATACTGTAACTCTGTTACTAATACTGGAGAGAGAGGGTGTTCACATACTGTAACTCTGTTACTAATACTGGAGAGAGAGGATGTTCACCTACTGTAACTCTGTTACTAATACTGGAGAGAGAGGGTGTTCACATACTGTAACTCTGTTACTAATACTGGAGAGAGAGGATGTTCACCTACTGTAACTCTGTTACTAATACTGGAGAGAGAGGGTGTTCACATACTGTAACTCTGTTACTAATACTGGAGAGAGAGGGTGTTCACACATTATAACTCTGTTACTAATACTGGAGAGAGAGGATGTTCACATACTGTAACTCTGTTACTAATACTGGAGAGAGAGGATGTTCACATACTGTAACTCTGTTACTAATACTGGAGAGAGAGGGTGTTCACATACTGTAACTCTGTTACTAATACTGGAGAGAGAGGGTGTTCACCTACTGTAACTCTGTTACTAATACTGGAGAGAGAGGGTGTTCACATACTGTAACTCTGTTACTAATACTGGAGAGAGAGGATGTTCACCTACTGTAACTCTGTTACTAATACTGGAGAGAGAGGGTGTTCACATACTGTAACTCTGTTACTAATACTGGAGAGAGAGGGTGTTCACATACTGTAACTCTGTTACTAATACTGGAGAGAGATGGTGTTCACCTACTGTAACTCTGTTACTAATACTGGAGAGAGAGGGTGTTCACATACTGTAACTCTGTTACTAATACTGGAGAGAATGGGTGTTCACATACTGTAACTCTGTTACTAATACTGGAGAGAGTGGGTGTTCACATACTGTAACTCTGTTACTAATACTGGAGAGAGTGGGTGTTCACATACTGTAACTCTGTTACTAATACTGGAGAGAGAGGGTGTTCACATACTGTAACTCTGTTACTAATACTGGATAGAGAGGGTGTTCACCTACTGTAACTCTGTTACTAATACTGGAGAGAGATGGTGTTCACCTACTGTAACTCTGTTACTAATACTGGAGAGAGAGGATGTTCACCTACTGTAACTCTGTTACTAATACTGGAGAGAGAGGGTGTTCACCTACTGTAACTATGTTACTAATACTGGAGAGAGAGGATGTTCACCTACTGTAACTCTGTTACTAATACTGGAGAGAGTGGGTGTTCACCTACTGTAACTATGTTACTAATACTGGAGAGAGATGGTGTTCACCTACTGTAACTCTGTTACTAATACTGGAGAGAGAGGGTGTTCACATACTGTAACTCTGTTACTAATACTGGAGAGAATGGGTGTTCACATACTGTAACTATGTTACTAATACTGGAGAGAGTGGGTGTTCACATACTGTAACTCTGTTACTAATACTGGAGAGAGTGGGTGTTCACATATTGTAACTCTGTTACTAATACTGGAGAGAGAGGGTGTTCACATACTGTAACTCTGTTACTAATACTGGAGAGAGATGGTGTTCACCTACTGTAACTCTGTTACTAATACTGGAGAGAGAGGGTGTTCACCTACTGTAACTCTGTTACTAATACTGGAGAGAGAGGGTGTTCACATACTGTAACTCTGTTAATAATACTGGAGAGAGAGGATGTTCACCTACTGTAACTCTGTTACTAATACTGGAGAGAGAGGGTGTTCACCTACTGTAACTCTGTTACTAATACTGGAGAGAGAGGGTGTTCACATACTGTAACTCTGTTACTAATACTGGAGAGAGAGGGTGTTCACATACTGTAACTCTGTTACTAATACTGGAGAGAGAGGGTGTTCACATACTGTAACTCTGTTACTAATACTGGAGAGAGAGGGTGTTCACATACTGTAACTCTGTTACTAATACTGGAGAGAGAGGGTGTTCACCTACTGTAACTCTGTTACTAATACTGGAGAGAGAGGGTGTTCACATACTGTAACTCTGTTACTAATACTGGAGAGAGAGGATGTTCACCTACTGTAACTCTGTTACTAATACTGGAGAGAGAGGGTGTTCACATACTGTAACTCTGTTACTAATACTGGAGAGAGAGGGTGTTCACACATTATAACTCTGTTACTAATACTGGAGAGAGAGGATGTTCACATACTGTAACTCTGTTACTAATACTGGAGAGAGAGGGTGTTCACATACTGTAACTCTGTTACTAATACTGGAGAGAGAGGATGTTCACCTACTGTAACTCTGTTACTAATACTGGAGAGAGAGGGTGTTCACATACTGTAACTCTGTTACTAATACTGGAGAGAGAGGATGTTCACCTACTGTAACTCTGTTACTAATACTGGAGAGAGAGGGTGTTCACATACTGTAACTCTGTTACTAATACTGGAGAGAGAGGGTGTTCACACATTATAACTCTGTTACTAATACTGGAGAGAGAGGATGTTCACATACTGTAACTCTGTTACTAATACTGGAGAGAGAGGATGTTCACATACTGTAACTCTGTTACTAATACTGGAGAGAGAGGGTGTTCACATACTGTAACTCTGTTACTAATACTGGAGAGAGAGGGTGTTCACCTACTGTAACTCTGTTACTAATACTGGAGAGAGAGGGTGTTCACATACTGTAACTCTGTTACTAATACTGGAGAGAGAGGATGTTCACCTACTGTAACTCTGTTACTAATACTGGAGAGAGAGGGTGTTCACATACTGTAACTCTGTTACTAATACTGGAGAGAGAGGGTGTTCACATACTGTAACTCTGTTACTAATACTGGAGAGAGAGGATGTTCACCTACTGTAACTCTGTTACTAATACTGGAGAGAGATGGTGTTCACCTACTGTAACTCTGTTACTAATACTGGAGAGAGAGGGTGTTCACCTACTGTAACTCTGTTACTAATACTGGAGAGAGAGGGTGTTCACCTACTGTAACTCTGTTACTAATACTGGAGAGAGAGGGTGTTCACATACTGTAACTCTGTTACTAATACTGGAGAGAGAGGGTGTTCACATACTGTAACTCTGTTACTAATACTGGAGAGAGAGGGTGTTCACATACTGTAACTCTGTTACTAATACTGGAGAGAGAGGGTGTTCACATACTGTAACTCTGTTACTAATACTGGAGAGAGAGGGTGTTCACCTACTGTAACTCTGTTACTAATACTGGAGAGAGAGGGTGTTCACATACTGTAACTCTGTTACTAATACTGGAGAGAGAGGATGTTCACCTACTGTAACTCTGTTACTAATACTGGAGAGAGAGGGTGTTCACATACTGTAACTCTGTTACTAATACTGGAGAGAGAGGGTGTTCACACATTATAACTCTGTTACTAATACTGGAGAGAGAGGATGTTCACATACTGTAACTCTGTTACTAATACTGGAGAGAGAGGGTGTTCACATACTGTAACTCTGTTACTAATACTGGAGAGAGAGGATGTTCACCTACTGTAACTCTGTTACTAATACTGGAGAGAGAGGGTGTTCACATACTGTAACTCTGTTACTAATACTGGAGAGAGAGGATGTTCACCTACTGTAACTCTGTTACTAATACTGGAGAGAGAGGGTGTTCACATACTGTAACTCTGTTACTAATACTGGAGAGAGAGGGTGTTCACACATTATAACTCTGTTACTAATACTGGAGAGAGAGGATGTTCACATACTGTAACTCTGTTACTAATACTGGAGAGAGAGGATGTTCACATACTGTAACTCTGTTACTAATACTGGAGAGAGAGGGTGTTCACATACTGTAACTCTGTTACTAATACTGGAGAGAGAGGGTGTTCACCTACTGTAACTCTGTTACTAATACTGGAGAGAGAGGGTGTTCACATACTGTAACTCTGTTACTAATACTGGAGAGAGAGGATGTTCACCTACTGTAACTCTGTTACTAATACTGGAGAGAGAGGGTGTTCACATACTGTAACTCTGTTACTAATACTGGAGAGAGAGGGTGTTCACATACTGTAACTCTGTTACTAATACTGGAGAGAGAGGATGTTCACCTACTGTAACTCTGTTACTAATACTGGAGAGAGATGGTGTTCACCTACTGTAACTCTGTTACTAATACTGGAGAGAGATGGTGTTCACCTACTGTAACTCTGTTACTAATACTGGAGAGAGATGGTGTTCACCTACTGTAACTCTGTTACTAATACTGGAGAGAGAGGGTGTTCACCTACTGTAACTCTGTTACTAATACTGGAGAGAGAGGGTGTTCACATACTGTAACTCTGTTACTAATACTGGAGAGAGAGGATGTTCACACATTATAACTCTGTTACTAATACTGGAGAGAGAGGGTGTTCACATACTGTAACTCTGTTACTAATACTGGAGAGAGAGGGTGTTCACATACTGTAACTCTGTTACTAATACTGGAGAGAGAGGATGTTCACCTACTGTAACTCTGTTACTAATACTGGAGAGAGAGGGTGTTCACCTACTGTAACTCTGTTACTAATACTGGAGAGAGAGGGTGTTCACCTACTGTAACTCTGTTACTAATACTGGAGAGAGATGGTGTTCACCTACTGTAACTCTGTTACTAATACTGGAGAGAGATGGTGTTCACCTACTGTAACTCTGTTACTAATACTGGAGAGAGAGGGTGTTCACATACTGTAACTCTGTTACTAATACTGGAGAGAGTGGGTGTTCACATACTGTAACTCTGTTACTAATACTGGAGAGAGTGGATGTTCACATACTGTAACTCTGTTACTAATACTGGAGAGAGAGGATGTTCACCTACTGTTGAAAACCTGTTGGTTTGACGAAAACAGTACTTAGAACCTCACGGCTTTCTCTCTCTAAGTATGTCTTTCTTTAGTAGAAATGTAATGAAATCTTAAATAAGTTAAACTGTTATCAAGTAAGCAACCTCTGAAATATTTATCTGCTGATTTAACTGTAAGGAGAGTTAGTAGAGAGCAGTGTTTGTGTGTAGTTACTTGTTTATGTGTGTGTGTGTGTGTGTGTGTGTGTGTGTGTGTGTGTGTGTGTGTGTGTGTGTGTGTGTGTGTGTGTGTGTGTGTGTGTGTAGTTATTTATTCACGCTGTGGGCTAGACGCAGCTCAGTCACTGCATTATTTAGGCTGTGAGTATACACACTCAGTAGGGCGGCTCTTTAGAGGGGTCACTGACCACGCTTTGAAATAATGGCATTAGAAACGCTCTGCCTAGCTAGTGCAGAATATGCAGAGTGTGTGTGTGTGTTTGGGTGGTGGTGGGGAGGAGAGTCAAATTATTTTCTCTTCAGAGATGAACAAGGACGTTTAGCATACAGACGTCCAGCCTACAGAAGAGGTGTGTGTGTGTGTGTGTGTGCGTGCGTGCTGCGTGCGTGCGCTAGGCTAATGGTGCTAAAGGCGTGTTACGGCAATGCCAGGTATGACATGCTATATGATGGTATGGAGGTGTGGAGACCTGTCTTTTCCGGAAATGAATATGATTTCAATATTCACATCATATCTCTCACATTCATTCTCCTTCATTATTTTTCAAATTTTCTCTCTCACCGTGGCCCTCCCTCTTTCCCTCCTTCCCTCCCTCTGCTAAGTGTCCGCAGATAGAATCAGATGTTATTTGTCTATTGAGGGACCAGGATAACATTTAATAAAGGCCTGCTATAATAACCATTAGGGCTGGGATGTAACCCTGGTGACAGGACTGTACAGGCCATTGCTCCAGTTACACTGACCAGGCTATGTGATTAGATGATCTAGTAGTCTAATTGTTATTAGACTGCAGCCACACATTCATTTCTCATTTATGAATACTAATTGACCCCAGCCTGCCCCTCACACCTCCTCTCCCCTCATCTCCTTTCTTCTCCTCCTCTCTTCCCCCTCCATCTCTCCCTCAGTCAGCATTTTCTCTCCAGTAGCCAGTAGCGTTAGTTTAATCGTGCCAGTGTTTCCCCTGCAGAGACGTTTATTGATCCTGATTGATTTCTGACCACAGGATATTGATCAGCTGGAGGCAACTCCAAAGCCCCGCCCACTTCTAATGGGAGACCCTCTGTGTGTGCATGTCTGTGTGTGCATGTCTGTGTGTGCATGTCTGTGTGTGCATGTCTGTGTGTGCATGTCTGTGTGTGCATGTCTGTGTGTGCATGTCTGTGTGTGACAGGAGACAAATAATCAACACAAACAACCCATATCCGATCATACATGCACGTCCCTCGGCCAGCTGCTCCACCAAGGCCAATGTCTCTCTAAGGTGTGATTGGTCAAAAGAATGCCATGGAGTTTTTGAAAGTCTCTGAAAAAGTGTTCTACCAAAAAAGTTTGGTTACTAGCTACCTTTTTTATTTGGATCCCACGACGCTGTTAGCCTCAGTTGCTGGGACCGCTGCAGTATATCTGTCCAGGGATCCTGCCAACCAAAAGTTTGAAGGGCCTAGCTGCTAGCTAGCTATCAGGTTAGCAAGATTTCCTTGACAGCTGGATCACAGCTTTGTGGCTGGGACTGTGGATTATTGTTTGTTGCTGTTTAAATCTGCCCTGCGACCAGCCCTGTCTGGAACTGCGTGGATTACCAGCGTTAGCCTACGTTGCTACCATGGCATCCACAGCTTAAGTTAGGAGTAATAGAGAGGGCAGTGTTTCTCGATCACAGGTGAAGGATCTTTTAAATGAACGAGGGTCCTAAGAGCTTTGGACTCAACCAACACAAGAATGAACGATCTGACCAGAGAGGTCCAGCACCTTAAGAACAGTTTGCAGTTCTCCCAGGGAGAGTTGGATGTCCTGAAAGAGACTTGCAGCAAGACAACAACAAACTGGAAGTCCTCTGGAGATGACATCAGCACCATCTGTCAATCATTATTAACACATTTAGATTGGTAAGTTAGTGGAGCAGCCAGCTATCTAAACTTGTAGTAGGCCTATTCAATGTCAAATAACCGACCAGGGGGCCCCCATTGATTTTGTTAGTTACTCTCACTCAGATATCCTATTAAAAACTGCAAATCTTCTTTCCACCCTATGGCAAAATTAGTAGAATTACATTAAATTAGTTCTAAAATTGCTCAAACTTCTCTCCGCCTTACGAAAAACTGTGTAGAAACGTGCTTTAAAACGGCAACATTTTCTCTACGCCCCACGGCAAAATGTGTAGTATTGCAGTTTTTTTTAAACTATTTTTATCTCCACATTATGTCTATCCCTGCCCCCCACCTTGGGGGAGGGGGGTATGGATGTGGGTACGTAGCCCCTCATGATGAGTTAAGATTTTTTGTGGCCCCAACCCCATCAAAGTTGTCCATTCCTGATCTAGAGGGACAATCCAGGCAGAATGAACACCATATTAGACAAGCATGCTCCGTTCAAAAAATGCAGAACCAAGAACAGATATAGCCCTTGGTTCACTCCAGACCTGACTGCCCTCGACCAGCACAAAAACATCCTGTGGCGAACTGCAATAGCATCGAAGAGCCCCCGCGATATGCAACTGTTCAGGGAAGTCAGGAACCAATACACGCAGTCAGTCAGGAAAGCAAAGGCCAGCTTTTTCAAGCAGAAATTCGCATCCTGTAGCTCTAACTCCAAAAAGTTCTGGGATACTGTAAAGTCCATGGAGAACAAGAGCACCTCCTCCCAGCTGCCCACTGCACTGAGGCTAGGTAACACGGTCACCACCGATAAATCCGTGATAATCGAAGACTTCAACAAGCATTTCTCAATGGCTGGCCATGCCTTCTTCCTGGCGACTCCAACCTTGGCCAACAGCCCCGCCCCCCCCGCTGCTACTCGCCCAAGCCTCCCCAGCTTCTCCTTTACCCAAATCCAGATAGCAGATGTTCTGAAAGAGCTGGAAAACCTGGACCCATACAAATCAGCTGGGCTTGACAATCTGGACCCCCTATTTCTGAAACTGTCCGCCGCCATTGTCGCACCCCCTATTACCAGCCTGTTCAACCTCTCCTTCGTATCATCTGAGATCCCCAAGGATTGGAAAGCTGCCGCGGTCATCCCCCCTCTTCAAAGGGGGAGACACCCTGGACCCAAACTGTTACAGACCTATATCCATCCTGCCCTGCCTATCTAAGGTCTTCGAAAGCCAAGTCAACAAACAGATCACTGACCATCTCGAATCCCACCGTACCTTCTCCGCTGTGCAATCCGGTTTCCGAGCCGGTCACGGGTGCACCTCAGCCACGCTCAAGGTACTAAACGACATCATAACCGCCATCGATAAAAGACATTACTGTGCAGCCGTCTTCATCGACCTGGCCAAGGCTTTCGACTCTGTCAATCACCATATTCTTATCGGCAGACTCAGTAGCCTCGGTTTTTCTAATGACTGCCTTGCCTGGTTCACCAACTACTTTGCAGACAGAGTTCAGTGTGTCAAATCGGAGGGCATGTTGTCCGGTCCTCTGGCAGTCTCTATGGGGGTACCACAGGGTTCAATTCTCGGGCCGACTCTTTTCTCTGTATACATCAATGATGTTGCTCTTGCTGCGGGCGATTCCCTGATCCACCTCTACGCAGACGACACCATTCTATATACTTCTGGCCCTTCCTTGGACACTGTGCTATCTAACCTCCAAACGAGCTTCAATGCCATACAACACTCCTTCCGTGGCCTCCAACTGCTCTTAAACGCTAGTAAAACCAAATGCATGCTTTTCAACCGTTCGCTGCCTGCACCCGCACGCCCGACTAGCATCACCACCCTGGACGGTTCCGACCTAGAATATGTGGACATCTATAAGTACCTAGGTGTCTGGCTAGACTGCAAACTCTCCTTCCAGACTCATATCAAACATCTCCAATCCAAAATCAAATCAAGAATCGGCTTTCTATTCCGCAACAAAGCCTCCTTCACTCACGCCGCCAAACTTACCCTAGTAAAACTGACTATCCTGCCGATCCTCGACTTCGGCGATGTCATCTACAAAATAGCTTCCAACACTCTACTCAGCAAACTGGATGCAGTTTATCACAGTGCCATTCGTTTTGTTACTAAAGCACCTTATACGACCCACCACTGCGACCTGTATGCCCTAGTCGGCTGGCCCTCGCTACATGTTCGTCGTCAGACCCACTGGCTCCAGGTCATCTACAAGGCTATGCTAGGTAAAGTGCCGCCTTATCTCAGTTCACTGGTCACGATGGCTACACCCACCCGCAGCACGCGCTCCAGCAGGTGTATCTCACTGATCATCCCTAAAGCTAAAACCTCATTTGGACGCCTTTCCTTCCAGTTCTCTGCTGCCTGCGACTGGAACGAATTGCAAAAATCTCTGAAGTTGGAGACTTTTATCTCCCTCAACAACTTTAAAAATCTGCTATCCGAGCAGCTAACCGATCGCTGCAGCTGTACATAGTCCATCTGTAAACTACCCACCCAATTTACCTACCTCACCCCCCATACTGCTTTTATTTATTTACTTTTCTGCTCTTTTGCACACCAGTACCAGTATCTCTTCTTGCACATGATCATCTGATGATTTATCACTCCAGTGTTAATCTGCTAAATTGTAATTATTCGATTTATTGCCTACCTCATGCCTTTTGCACACATTGTATATAGATTCT
This sequence comes from Salvelinus alpinus, assembly GCF_045679555.1. Classification (NCBI taxonomy): domain Eukaryota; kingdom Metazoa; phylum Chordata; class Actinopteri; order Salmoniformes; family Salmonidae; genus Salvelinus; species Salvelinus alpinus. The sequence goes on along the minus strand of NC_092091.1, from coordinate 30,378,772 downwards.
CTTTTTTTCTACCATGTTATTGACTTGTTTATTGTTTACTCCATGTGTAACTCTGTGTTGTCTGTTCACACTGCTATGCTTTATCTTGGCCAGGTCGCAGTTGCAAATGAGAACTTGTTCTCAACTAGCCTACCTGGTTAAATAAAGGTGAAATAAAAAAAAATTAAAAAAAGAATAACATTGTTGTGGATGACATACCAGAGTCTTCACATGAGAACTGGGCCGAGGAGAAATGATGAAAAATTATCAGTGAAAAGCTGCTGATGGATCGTATGAAGATTGAGGTGGAGCGTGCCCACAGGTCTGAAAAACATGCAACTGGCCCAGGTGACAGACCCAGGCCGATAGTGGTCAAGTTCCTGAGGTTTAAGGAAAATCTGGCTGTTCTGGAGCGAGCCAAGACCTTGGGAGGAACCAACATCTGAAACTGTGCGCCAGAGGTGGAAAGAACTTATCCCAGCTATGAAAGCTGCCAGAGAGCATGGGAACATTGCTAACATCTCCTACACGAGGCTCATTGTCCACCCTCCCTCCAAAAATCCTGGGAGGAATGGGAGAGCCGTAGGGTCAGTAGCTTCAACCCAACATCACACAAATACACACACATATACAGTAGGTACAGTTGAAGTGGGAAGTTTACATACACGTAGGAGTCATTAAAACTCGTTTTTCAACCACTCCACAAATTTCTTGTTAACAAACTATAGTTTTAGAAAGTCGGTTAGGACATCTACTTTGTGCATGACACAAGTCATTTCCCAACAATTGTTTACAGACAGATTATTTCACATATAATTCACTGTATCACAATTCCAGTGTGTCAGAAGTTTACATACACTAAGTTGACTGTGCCTTTAAACAGCTTGTAAAATTCCAGAAAATTATGTCACGGCTTTAGAAGCTTCTGATAGGCTAATTGACATCATTTGAGTCAATTGGAGGTGTACCTGTGGATGTATTTCAAGGCCTACCTTCAAACTCAGTGCCGCTTTGCTTGCCATCATGGGAAAATCAAAAGAAATCAGCCAAGACGTCTGAAGAAAATTGTAGAACTCAACAAGTCTGGTTCATCCTTGGGAGCAATTTCCAAACGCCTGAAGGTACCACGTTCATCTGTACAAACAATAGTACGCAAGTATAAACACCATGGGCCCACGCAGCTGTCATGCCGCTCACGAAGGAGACACTTTCTGTCTCCTAGAGATTGAACGTACTTTGGTGCGAAAAGTGCATATCAATCCCAGAACAACAGCAAAGGACCTTGTGAAGATGCTGGAGGAAACAGGTACAAAAATATCTATATCCACAGTAAAACGAGTCCTGTATCGACATAACCTGAAAGGCTGCTCAGCAAGGTAGAAGCCACTGCTCCAAAACCGCCATAAAAAAAAGCCAGACTACAGTTTGCAACTGTACATGGGGACAAAGATCATACTTTTTGGAGAAATGTCCTCTGGTTTGATGAAACAAAAATAGAACTGTTTGGCCATAATGACCATCGTTTTGTTTGGAGGAAAAGGGGGGAGGTTTGCAAGCGGAAGAACACCATCCCAACCGTGAAGCACGGGGGTGGCAGCATCATGTTGTGGGGGTGCTTTGCTGCATGAGGGACTGGTGCACTTCACAAAATAGATGGCATCATGAGGAACGGAAATTATGTGAATTATATTGAAGCAACATCTCAAGACATCAGTCAGGAAGTTAAAGCTTCATCCCACTGCTGGCTTACTATACCTATACCACCCTTCATCCCACTGCTGGCTTACTATAGCTATACCACCCTTCATCCCACTGCTGGCTTACTATACCTATACCACCCTTCATCCCACTGCTGGCTTACTATACCTATAACACCCTTCATCCCACTGCTGGCTTACTATACCTATACCACCCTTCATCCCACTGCTGGCTTACTATACCTATACCATCCTTCATCCCACTGCTGGCTTACTATAGCTATACCACCCTTCATCCCACTGCTGGCTTACTATACCTATACCACCCTTCATCCCACTGCTGGCTTACTATACCTATACCACCCTTCATCCCACTGCTGGCTTACTATACCTATACCACCCTTCATCTCACTGCTGGCTTACTATACCTATACCACCCTTCATCCCACTGCTGGATTACTATACCTATACCACCCTTCATCCCACTGCTGGCTTACTATACCTATACCACCCTTCATCCCACTGCTGGCTTACTATACCTATACCACCCTTCATCCCTCTGCTGGATTACTATACCTATACCACCCTTCATCCCACTGCTGGCTTACTATACCTATACCACCCTTCATCCCACTGCTGGCTTACTATACCTATACCACCCTTCATCCCACTGCTGGCTTACTATACCTATACCACCCTTCATCCCACTGCTGGCTTACTATACCTATACCACCCTTCATCCCACTGCTGGCTTACTATACCTATACCACCCTTCATCCCACTGCTGGCTTACTATACCTATACCACCCTTCATCCCACTGCTGGCTTACTATACCTATACCACCCTTCATCCCACTGCTGGCTTACTATACCTATACCACCCTTCATCCCACTGCTGGCTTACTATAGCTATACCACCCTTCATCCCACTGCTGGCTTACCTCTGAAGCTAAGTAGGGTTGGTCCTGGATGGGAGACCAGATGCTGCTGGAAGTGGTGATGGAGGGCCAATGGGGGCACTCTTCCCTCTGGTCTAAGTAGATCCCAATTCCCCAGGGCAGTGAACGGGACATTGCCCTGCGTAAGGGGGCCGTCTTTTGTATCGGACATTAAACGGGTGTCCTGACTCTCTGTGGTCATTACAAATCCCATGACACTTACATTAAGAAGAAGGGTGTTAACCCCGGTGTCATGGCTAAATTCCCAACCTGGCCACCTAGTCATCCCCTTCATTCCTAAATGGCATATATCATTCCTCACCTCTCCACCTGATAGCTGATGTGTGGTGAACGTTCTGGCACAAAAATGGTCACCGTGCATCAGCCAGGTAGGTGCTACAAGTTGATGGTGGATGAGGTGAGTTTCCATGTAAAGCCTTTTGAGTACCTCAGTTGGTTGAAAAGCACTATATAAATTCAATCAATTATTATTTACATCACCCGCCATCACATTTTTGGAGAGTTATTTATCAAATAGAACCCAGAGAGTGTTCTTCAATGGAAGCTTCTCTAACATCAGATATGTACAGTGCGGTGTCCCTCAGGGCAGTTGCCTTGGGCCGATAGCCTTATCTATTTTTACAAATTATTTGCCACTGGTCTTACAAGAAGCTAGAATGACTATGCATGCGGATGATTCCACACTCTACATGTCAGCACCCAGCACCCAAAGCTCAGGCTCTGGTTTTGTCCCATCTTGATTACTGTCCAGTAATATGGTCAAGTGCTGCACAGAAAGAACTAGCAAAGCAGCAGCTGGCTTAAAACAGAGTAGCACAACTTGCCCTTAACTCCAAAACTACCATCAACAACATGCAAGACAGTATTTCCTTGTTGTGGGTTTACTCGTTGAGAGATGAACATGATCGCATGGAACTCCTTTCCATCTCCAATAGCAAAATTACCTTTATAAAACTAATGGAACGATAGAAACTGTGAGGGGACGCGCGCACACACACACACACACACACACACACACACACACACACACACACACACACACACACACACACACACACACACACACACACACACACACACACACACACACACACACACACACACACACACAGTTACACACTGTCACGCCCTGACATTAGAAAGCTGTTTATTCTCTATGTTGGTTGGGGCGTGATAGTGACTAGGGTGGGTCATCTAGGTGATTAATGGTTTATGTTAGCCTGGTATGCTTCCCAATCAGAGACAGCTGTTTATCGTTGTCTCTGATTGGGGATCATATTTAGGCAGCCATTTCCCCTTTGTGTTTTGTGGGATCTTGTCTAAAGTTAGTTGCCTTTGTGCACACCAGTAGCTTCACGTTTCGTTCAGTATTTTGTTGTTTTTGTTCGGTGTTCATTTAAATAAAAGAAAATGTACGCCTACCACGCTGCACCTTGGTCCAATCCTTAAGACGATCGTGACAGACACACTCCTACACACACATTATTTGTTTAGTGTGACTGTCCTTGTCTAGCATATCCATGTTTTGCAGTGTTTTGTGTTTTTTGTGGACCCCAGGAAGAGAAGCTGCTTCTGCAAAAGCTAAATGGGGAACTAAAAATATATAAAAAATGGGATGTTTTCTCAAAAGGAAGTATGTAAATGATGTAGAATAGACTAAACACACACACACACATTGATGTATAATTGAAGTAATCCTGTACACTAGCTGAGGTACACAGGCAGCGGGTTGAAACACTCTGATGTGACTGGCAGCTTAAGGCAGTCAGATCAGCCTGGTCACAGCACCCTTTAATATAATATAAAAGCCTCTAATGAAAACATGAATAAACATATTGCTACACGATGACACATCAAGGGCAAACACATCATTAATTCATTAACCACAAAATATAGGAAGTGACAAGTTAGTTACTCAAGACATTAAATAAAAAAATATGCTAATGTCCCCGACCAGTTTTACACCAATGAATTCAACATTTTAGAGGAAATAATTTCAGACTATATTTCAATTATAGATTACTAGAACATTTCTCAGAGAGAGAGAGGGAGAGAGAGAGAGAAAGAGAGAGAGAGCGCGAGAGAGATGATTGTACAGTACAGTTTTCACCAAGCTGTATGGTTAAACTGCACCACTCCCGGTTCTACAAGACAGAGAGGATTAAACAAAAGCTTAGTAACAGTAAAAAGACAGGCCAGTGTGGAGTATCAAAACACTCCTGCTGAAGTGAACCCAAATGGAAGACAGATTATTAATATTAGAGCTAATTCAGGAACAGCTGGCAACACCAGATCCTTAGTTTAAGTTTCTCTATTTTCCACAACAATCGAATAATGTTTTATTTATCATTAGTCGTCGCCAGATAACAAAAATCTCAACATTCTGACCCACTGAACATTTCATTAAGGTCTGCTGTAATAACTGTGTGTGTGTGTTTGTGTGCCGGTCTGCGAAGCGTAGAGATCGTATCTCCAGCAGTAGTCTCCCTCCACAGTCTACACCAGCAGACTCCTCAGTGGCCAATTAGAACACAGAAGTAATCTGACTGGGCACCACGCGCAATGATCGATTTATCCCACACATATGTAACGTGTTACTGTGTCCCCTGTGTGTAGGTGTGTGTGTGTGTGTGTGTGTGTGTGTGTGTGTGTGTGTGTGTGTGTGTGTGTGTGTGTGTGTGTGTGTGTGTGTGTGTGTGTGTGTGTGTGTGTGTGTGTGTGTGTGTGTGTGTGTGTGTGTGTGTGTGTGTGTGTGTGTGTGTGTGTGTGTGTGTGTGTGTGTGTGTGTGTGTGTGTGTGTGTGTGTGTGTGTGTGTGTGTGTGTGTGTGTGTGTGTGTGTGTGTGTGTGTGTGTGCGTGTGTGTGTGTGTGTGTGTGAAGACAACAATATGTGTTCACATCCATAAAGTTTTAAGCCATTGTGTCAGTAACAGAGTGCCTGCTGTTTAGTGAATCATTGTGTCAGTAACAGAGTGCCTGCTGTTTAGTGAATCATTGTGTCAGTAACAGAGTGCCTGCTGTTTAGTGAATCATTGTGTCAGTAACAGAGTGCCTGGTGTTTAGTGAATCATTGTGTCAGTAACAGAGTGCCTGGTGTTTAGTGAATCATTGTGTCAGTAACAGAGTGCCTGCTGTTTAGTGAATCATTGTGTCAGTAACAGAGTGCCTGCTGTTTAGTGAATCATTGTGTCAGTAACAGAGTGCCTGCTGTTTAGTGAATCATTGTGTGACTGTGTGTATTTGTAACATGCCACAATGTAAGTGAAATGAATACATCAGCTAACGTGCTATAGTTGACCCTGGCGTCCTCACAAGGGATCCCCCTGTGACTCTCTGGTGCTATATACTGTAAGCTAGTCTGCTATAGGAGGATATTCACTAGATGGTCATACTAGAAATGACTTAATTGGCGGTATTGTCGTCAAAAATAAGGAGGAAGTACATGATCTATTATTACCAAAGTTTTGTTAAGGTTTATGAATACAAAGGTATTTGCGGCTACTTCTGTCCTGTCCTGCATAGACAGGTAGTAAAGACGGACAGTAGACGTCTCTGTGTGTTAAAGTTATAACCAGCTCTGTGATCAGACCACTGAGTTGAAACAATACTCCCCGTCTCTTTATCGCTCCTTCTGAGAGGCTTCAGGGACCAAGGAGCCAGGGAGAGACAGAGACAGAGAAGGAGTGGAGAGGGAAGGAGAGGTGAGAGTGGAGATAGGAGGAGTTGAGTGGGTAGGAGACCGAGGAGGGGGAGGCTGGCTGTCAGAGAGACAGGCTTTCGATTGGGTTGGGAGCGGGCTCTCTCTCTCTCTCTATTTCCATCTTTCCCTCCCCTCCCTTCTTCCCTCCCGTCTTCCCTCCCACTGACAGCTGTTCTACAGGCCTTTCACAGAGTCCCGATAATCACTGCGCCTATAGACAGACACATCCATTTAACAGCAGCTACTGTAGCATGGTTCTATACAGTACCACACATACGGAATAGGAGACACACTGTGTGCTTGAGTGGAGCACTAAAGCCTATCCTGCCATGAACTTGTGTGCGATCCTTTCAGACTCACAGCTCCAATAGGGAGAAACACTTCACCGTAGCTGCAGTACACCTCTATAGAACTGGTGTAACCGTAGGACTTCAATCTCTTTCAGATCAACTGGGCAATATAATACACAGTTTCCCCTCTCAACCCATTGAGCCTTGTCTAAACCTCATTTCGTTTGGGGATATAAAAGGGAAAGACTCTGTGTGAGGATCTACTGTTAGGAGCTCTCTGTGGCTGTGAATGGGTCCCTGGGGAGTCTGTGATGTGATCCTGAGGAGGAGGAGGAGGAGGAGGAGGAGGAGGAGGGTGAAGCGAAGAGGAAAGGCACATCTGACATCGCTCCAAATCTCTCACATCAATAAAGGAGGGTTCACAGTTTGCCATCATGTCTCTCCTCAGAGCACTTTCACTATCTCCCTCTCTCTTCCTCCCTCTCGCCATCGCTCTCTGTGTTTCTCCCCTAAGGTATGGTGCCTGTGGCTCTCTCCTCTTTACCATCTCTCTCTCTCCGGCTCTCTCCTTCTCTCTCTAAAAGCGTAGGGATTTGCCGGCTAACCCCGCAGTATTAGCGTGTTGACTCAAGGTGATCGGATGCACTTTGTCGGGGCGATGGACAAACCGTGTGTTTTCCTGGCTGTCCACACACACACACGGATAAATGTCAGAGAGCAGAGCAAATCTTCTAAATGGTAGGTCACCAGAACCCTTAGGACCCCTCTCACTCTACGGCCGTCCACATATTGCCCGCCTCGAAAAAACAAACAGTGAGGGATCAAATGCTCTCAGGCACTGGGGTCCCCAGTGTAATAGTGGAGACAGTGTACACACACACACACACACACACGCACGCACGCACGCACACACACACACACACACACACACACACACACACACACACACACACACACACACACACACACACACACACACACACACACACACACACACACACACACACACACACACACACACACACACACACACACACACTCACCAGGGTCAGAACTGGACAGAACCAAAGACACCATGCATTGAACGCCTAGATGAAACCCTGTTATAATGAGTTGAACTAATGTATATAGATGCAGTCTGTCATATCAGCCATGTTAAAACACAATAGGAGATTTAAGGTTGAAAACAAACCAAACAGCAATTAATGATAGTCATTACACTGCAGTACAAACCACTTACAACTGATCATTTCACTGTTAACCTAAATAAGGCACAAGTACAGCACGGCTGTGTCTCTAAGATGTTATCTTTCTCCTGGTGGAAGAATTCTGACAGACTGCTTTAAACGCCAGTGTGTGTGTGTGTGTGTGTGTGTGTGTGTGTGTGTGTGTGTGTGTGTGTGTGTGTGTGTGTGTGTGTGCGTGCGTGCGTGCGTGTGTGTGTGTCTTAGATCTTTCTGCTCCTCTTTAATCGTTCATGACTGTAGCTGGAGGCTGTTTGGCAAAACATTTGTGTTAGTTTAGTTTAGTGCCTTAAATTAGCTGTGATCCCCCCTCCATACATGTCCACACACACACACACACACACACACACACACACACACACACACACACACACACACACACACACACACACACACACACACACACACACACACACACACACACACACACACACACACACACACACACACACACACATACACACACACATACACACACACACACACACACACAGTCTGACCTGACAAATGCGTACAGACACCAATCGGCTCTAACAAGCGGCTGAGGGCGTGCGGACACGGCTGTTTGATTTCCCCTCGTTTTCCTCTTCCTTCAGGGAGTTCAAAGCCTCATATCTCTGTGAGGATAAAAGAGGGAAGAGAGAGAGAGAGAGAGAGAGAGAGAGAGAGAGAGAGAGAGAGAGAGAGAGAGAGAGAGAGAGAGAGAGAGAGAGAGAGATTTTGGTTGAAGGTAAAAGGATTTTAAATAGCCTATGAAAAGATAGACATAAGGGCAGGGTTTTGGTTGAAGGTAAAAGGATTTTAAATAGCCTATGAAAAGATAGACATAAGGGCAGAGTTTTGGTTGAAGGTAAAAGGATTTTAAATAGTCTATGAAAAGAAAGGCAGTTATTTGGCAGAGATTCTCTCTCTCTCTTTCGCTCCCTCTCTCTCCCTCATGGTGTCTGGAGAATCCATTTGCATCTAGCACATCGAGGAAGATGCCGTAGATCAGATAATAAAGCCTGAAGACTGAAAAAAGATATGATCAGTTTGATTAGAGAAAAATCACATATCTCTCTTCCTCACCTGACACACACTGCTGGCAAAGAAACAGAAACATCTGAGGGCCTGAAAGAGTGACTAAAGCGAGAGAAAGACAGAGAAACCAGATGAAGAGAAAGAGAGAGACCAGAGGTAGAGAAACGAGAGAGAGACCAGAGGGAGAGAAAGAGAGACCAGAGGGATAGAAAGAGAGACCAGAGGGAGAGAAAGAGAGACCAGAGGTAGAGAAACGAGAGAGAGACCAGAGGGAGAGAAAGAGTGACTAAAGCGAGAGAAAGACAGAGAAACCAGATGAAGAGAAAGAGAGAGACCAGAGGTAGAGAAACGAGAGAGAGACCAGAGGGAGAGAAAGAGTGACTAAAGCGAGAGAAAGACAGAGAAACCAGATGAAGAGAAAGAGAGAGACCAGAGGTAGAGAAACGAGAGAGAGACCAGAGGGAGAGAAAGAGTGACTAAAGCGAGAGAAAGACAGAGAAACCAGATGAAGAGAAAGAGAGAGACCAGAGGTAGAGAAACGAGAGAGAGACCAGAGGGAGAGAAAGAGAGACCAGAGGGATAGAAAGAGAGACCAGAGGGAGAGAAAGAGAGACTAAAGCGAGAGAAAGACAGAGAAACCAGATGAAGAGAAAGAGAGAGACCAGAGGTAGAGAAACGAGAGAGAGACCAGAGGGATAGAAAGAGAGACCAGAGGGATAGAAAGAGAGACCAGAGGGAGAGAAAGAGTGACTAAAGCGAGAGAAAGACAGAGAAACCAGATGAAGAGAAAGAGAGAGACCAGAGGTAGAGAAACGAGAGAGAGGCCAGAGGGAGAGAAAGAGAGACCAGAGGGATAGAAAGAGAGACCAGAGGGAGAGAAAGAGAGACCAGAGGGAGAGAAACGAGAGAGAGACCAGAGGGAGAGAAAGAGTGACTAAAGCGAGAGAAAGACAGAGAAACCAGATGAAGAGAAAGAGAGAGACCAGAGGTAGAGAAACGAGAGAGAGACCAGAGGGAGAGAAAGAGTGACTAAAGCGAGAGAAAGACAGAGAAACCAGATGAAGAGAAAGAGAGAGACCAGAGGTAGAGAAACGAGAGAGAGACCAGAGGGAGAGAAAGAGTGACTAAAGCGAGAGAAAGACAGAGAAACCAGATGAAGAGAAAGAGAGAGACCAGAGGTAGAGAAACGAGAGAGAGACCAGAGGGAGAGAAAGAGAGACCAGAGGGATAGAAAGAGAGACCAGAGGGAGAGAAAGAGAGACCAGAGGTAGAGAAAGAGAGACCAGAGGGAGAGAAAGAGTGACTAAAGCGAGAGAAAGACAGAGAAACCAGATGAAGAGAAAGAGAGAGACCAGAGGTAGAGAAACGAGAGAGAGACCAGAGGGAGAGAAAGAGAGACCAGAGGGATAGAAAGAGACCAGAGGGAGAGAAAGAGAGACCAGAGGGATAGAAAGAGAGACCAGAGGGAGAGAAAGAGTGACTAAAGCGAGAGAAAGACAGAGAAACCAGATGAAGAGAAAGAGAGAGACCAGAGGTAGAGAAACGAGAGAGAGACCAGAGGGAGAGAAAGAGAGACCAGAGGGAGAGAAAGAGAGACCAGAGGGGGAGAAAGAGAGACCAGAGGGATAGAAAGAGAGACCAGAGGGAGAGAAAGAGAGACCAGAATGAGAGAAATAAAGAGACTAGAAAAAGAGTGATAGAGAGAATATGAATGAGAGGGCCCGTGGGGTAGGGGGGGTGGATGGTGTGTAGAGGGGACTGAAGGAGTATAGGGGAGATTGTACATGGATGGTTGGATGGGAAGGAGGTGAATCAGGGAGAGGGGATACCCAGGATGGGGGAGTGACGCAGGGCTGAGATGTGGGGTGAGTTAGTGAGAGGGAGGGATGAAGGTTACAGAGGCTAAATCCAAGGAGTTGGTAATAGCCTGGTAGCAACCTAGTAACAACCTGGCAACAACCTGGCAACAACCTGGCAACAACCTAGTAACAACCTAGTAACAACCTGGCAACAACCTGGCAACAACCTGGCAACAACCTGGTAACAGCCTGGTAACAACCTAGCAACAACCTGGCAACAACCTGGCAACAACCTGGCAACAACCTGGCAACAACCTGGTAACAGCCTGGTAACAACCTGGCAACAACCTGGTAACAACCTGGTAACAAACTGGTAACAACCTGGCAACAACCTGGTAGCAACCTGGCAACAACCTGGCAACAACCTGGTAACAAACTGGCAACAACCTGGTAACAACCTAGCAACAACCTGGCAACAACCTGGCAACAACCTGGCAACAACCTGCCAACAACCTGGTAACAGCCTGGTAACAACCTGGCAACAACCTGGTAACAACCTGGTAACAAACTGGTAACAACCTGGCAACAACCTGGTAGCAACCTGGTAACAACCTGGCAACAACCTGGTAACAAACTGGCAACAACCTGGCAACAACCTAGTAACAACCTGGCAACAACCTGGCAACAACCTGGTAACAAACTGGCAACAGCCTGGTAACAAACTGGTAGCAGCCTGGTAGCAAGCTGGTAACAACCTGGCAACAACCTGGTAACAACCTGGTAACAACCTGGTAACAAACTGGCAACAACCTGGCAACAACCTGGTAACAACCTGGTAACAAACTGGTAACAAACTGGTAACAACCTGGTAACAACCTGGTAACAACCTGGTAACAAACTGGTAACAACCTGGCAACAAACTGTTAACAACCTGGTACCAACCTGGTAGCAGCCTGGTAGCAACCTGGTAACAACCTAGCAACAACCTGGCAACAACCTGGTAACAAACTGGT
>NC_092091.1:30307071-30362071 GCF_045679555.1 Salvelinus alpinus | reverse complement strand
GTTTGCTGGCTGCAACCCTCCAACGGAAATGGAAACATTTGACTGACACGGTCCTTTGAAGGTGTTTCACACGGTGTGTGTGTAGGTGTCCTTTTCCAGTGCAGTGCTCGAGGCCACTTGAGAAAGTAAATGTGTTTTGTCGCCAGCCCTCAGATCATGTGTGTAGGAGGGTGAAGAGCTCTACACGGGTTATGATATCATACAGCCTTCTGACAACCAATGTAATCTAATAGTAGATCCTCCTGAACACTGCCTCATCTGGAGGCCAGAGAGGCTGTGTCCCACATGGAACCCTATTCCCTTTATAGTGGACTACTTCTGACCAGGGCCCATAGGGAATGAGGTGCAATTTGGGACACACCCTCCATTGTATTTCCATACACATACAGGGTTGAATCACAATATAACACTGCATATATCCGTCTCTCTCTCTCTCTCGCTGAGCACATTTAACAGTCCATTCCAACCCGCTCTAGCTCATAGATGCTGCCAGAGCAACCATGACACAGTGGTACAAATGGTAATGATCTATGGGTAACATTTACTTATTGGGAGTCCCATTGAGACCAAGGTCTCTTTTGAAAGACAACCATGCAACTTACAATTACGCAACAAATGACACAGGAAATACACACCAACAAAAATGTATAAAAAAAAATACAAAGCAAATACAAAACAAATAAGGGCTCACCCTCCCCTCCCCTTTCTGCCTTTCTTTCGTCTCTCTCCTATTTCTACCTGATGCTGGCCCATGTTGACTCCAATGCTTCCCACAGTTGTGTCAAGTTGGCTGGATGTCATTTGGGTGGTGGACCATTCTTGATACACATGGTAAACTGTTGAGTGTGAAAAATCCAGCAGCGTTGCAGTTCTTGACACAAACCAGTGTGCCTGTCCCCTACTACCATTCACCTGGTCAGTCTATGTCACTGAAAGAGCAGGTGTTCTTAATGTTTAGCATGCTTAGTGTATAATTCTGTCAGTGAAGTTATGATTCTAGTGATAGCCTATATGATAACAAAACATCTTTATCTTTACATTCCAATTCATATCAGGTCATGTTATACTCGTCGAGCCAAGAATCGAGCCCCCCCCATGTCCACCCTTATCTATCACACTCTCCCCACTTGAAATTTCTGTGGAATCTCACGCCTACACTTATTAATGACAAAAACAAAGTTAAATGAGAAGTAGGCATTGGTCTGACGCTGAAAAATCTATTTCAGAGGAATAATGCACTTTACAGTGTCCTGCTCTTAAAATTATATATATATATTATAAGGTTACTGCCTTATTCCAAAATTAATTTCAATTTTTTTTCCCCCTCATCAATCTACACACAATACCCCATAATGACAAAAAAAAATGTTTTTGGGACATTTTTGCAAATGTTTTAAAATGAAAAACTGATATATCACAAGTATTCAGATCCTTTACTCAGTACTTTGTTAAAGCACCTTTGGCAGCGATTGCAGCCTCGAGTCTTCTTGGGTATGATGCTAAAAGCTTGGCACACCTGTATTTGGGGAGTTTCTCCCATTCTTCTCTGCAGATCCTCTCAAGCTTGGATGGAGAATGTTGCTGCTGTGTGCTATGGGTCGTTGTCCTGTTGGAAGTTGAACCTTTGCCCCAGTCTGAGGTCCTGAGTGCTCTGGAGCAGGTTTCAATCAAGAATCTCTCTGAACTTTGCTCCGTTCATCTTTGTCTCAATCCTGACTAGTCTCCCAGTCCCTGCCGCTGAAAAACATTCCCACAGCATGATGCTGCCACCACCATGCTTCACCGTAGGGATGGTGCCAGGTTTCCTCCAGACGTGATGCTTGGCATTCAGGCCAAAGAGTTCAGTCTTGGTTTCATCCAGGCTGTATCACATCTGGCCGTGATTGAGAGTCCCATAGGGCGGCGGCGTCGTCCGGGTTTGGCCCAGGTAGGCCGTCATTGTAAACAAAAATTTGTTCTTAACTGACTTGCCTAGTTAAATAAAGGTTATCTTGTTTCTTATGGTCTGAGAGTCATTTAGGTGTCTTTTCATAAACTACAAGCGGGCTATCATGTGCCTTTTACTGAGGAGTGGCTTCGGTCTGTTCACTCTACCATAAAGGCTTGATTGGTGGAGTGCTGCAGAGATGGTTGTCCTTCTGGAAGGTTCTCCCATCTCCACAGATGAACTCTGGAGCTCTGTCAGAGTGACTATTGGTTCTTGGTCACCTCTCTGACCAAGGCCCTTCTCCCTCGATTGCTCAGTTTGGCTGGGCGGCCAGCTCTAGGAAGAGTCTTCTTCCATTTAAGAATGATGACTGTGTTCTTGGGGATCTTCAATGCTGCAGAGATGTTTTAGTACCCTTCCCCAGATCAGTGCGTTGACACAATCCTGTCTCTTAGCTCTACAGACAATTCCTTTGACCTCATGGTTTTTGCTCTGACATACACTGTCAACTGTAGGTCCTTATATAGACAGGTGTGTGCCTTTCCAAATCATGTCCAATCAATTGAATTTACCACAGGTGGACTACAATCAAGTTGAAGAAACATCTCAAGGATGATCAATAGAAACAGGATGCACCTGTTTTTGCTTTGTCATTATGGGTTATTGTGTGTAGATTGATTAGGGAAAACAATTATTGAATGAATTTTAGAATAAGGCTGTAACGTACCAAAATGTGGAAAAAGTCAAAGGTGTTTGATACCATTCCATTCACGCCATCCCAGCCTCTATTATGAGCCGTCCTCCCCTCAGCAGCCTTCACTGATACGTATCATTAGGCTGTATGAATGGCCGTGCACGCCAGAGTTGTTGACACATATCCAACATATGGGCAAGTCCAGCATCCAGATCAGAGCTGTAAATACAATCAAGATGGCAGAGTTGTTAGTTTGGCACTGGTGATCAGCACACATTTGGATTAAAATGTCACGAAGACAGGAGAAGGAGTGTACTGGAATTTATTCTGGTTGTTCAAAACGGCTGAGTTCTTCAGAAGCTAGAAAGCATGCATTTGCACACTGTTGTGCACAACTGAGGTGCTGTTTACATGTGCATTGGGGGTTTAACATAGCTAGCTACATGTAGCAAGCATTGTTATTTCTCAGCTACAGTTTGAGTTGTGTCCTGTCTGACATTGAAATGTGGCTAGCGCTTACCATAGCTTGGACTATGGAGAAGCTAGAAACTAGTGTTGCAAAAGCCCATTGCATGCATTGTAAGGTAGAAGCGTGAACATTTGCCCAAAGCTTGGTGTTGGTTTTGAACTGATGTACCTAGCTGACTAGCTATGTTTTGTGGAAAATGTAGGACTGGCATTTTGATGTGAGCAAGCTAACGTTAGCTAGCTTCTGTGTCAGGGTCAACTGTTGTTGTCTGGCTAGTTAGCTAGCTACCTAATGGCTGAGGTAATTTGTGTAAACACCTTCCATAACCAAATATAGCTTGCTACCTTTCTTTGCCTGTTCGATAGCTAGCTAGCTTTCCACGGACTGTTCTTAGTTCGCTACAGAGGCTAGGTACTGGACTTTGGAAAAGCAAGCTAACATTAGCTACCTAGCTAATCAAAATGTATGTTTACATTTATTGATAAACCTCAGTTTGAATACCACCATATTGCTATCTAATTAGCTATATGGTTGTCTAACTATATAGCTATATGGTGGCCAAGAGTGTGCAAAGTTGTCATCAAGGCAAAGAGTGGCTACTTTGAAGAATCTCAAATCTCAAATATATTTTGATTTGTTTAACACTTTTTTTGGTCCATGATTCCATATGTGTTATTTCATAGTTTTGATGTCTTCACTATTATTCTACAATGTAGAAAATAGTAAAAATAAAGAAAAACCCTTGAATGAGTAGGTGTGTCCAAACTTTTGACTGGTTCTTGTATCTTTTTTCACACATATTTAACACCTTTTTTGGGGGTAGGCACAAAACTACCTTCATACTTCCATTTTGTTTTTTTAATCCGGTTACCTTCAGACGAGTCCCTTGACACTTTTGGGGGTCGTAGAGAAAACGGAGAACACCATCATGTTCGTGAGAATCTTGCCTCCCCTTAGTTTGTAACCCAAATTGTTCGGACGCTCCAAGCAGAAGTTGGCACATCAACAGTACAAACTTCAGACAAGTCTCCTGACATTTGTGGGGTTTAAAGAGCAAAATTGAGAACACCAACGTGTTCGTGAAAGTCTCCCCAGATAGTTTGTAGGTCAAACGGTTCGGAAACTACGGACGTTTACGTGAGAAGACCCATTTCCGATTAGCTCTGCCAGTTTTCACCGCAGATGCGGAAGTGCGACACTGGCGGATGCTGTAGTTGGAGATGCAGATATCTCTAGTTTAAATTGACAGATTGTGATGGTACTTTTATGTTATGTAATTTAGATTGACGCACCGGTGTGTCTAAGGGGTTAATGGACAGAAATAGGCACGGCAGGGCGATAAATTATACATTTAATAAAACTTTGTCAATGTGACATTTTGGTCACTTTATGAACGCCATAGTCTCGTTTGAATCAGATTTATAGAATTTAAGCTGTGGGTCCAGGAAATACTCTGAAACCTCAATTGCCAACAACCCAAATCTGGTGTCTGACCAATCAAACATGTAAGTAAATTAATGAGCCAAATGTAAAAAACTATGTTGATTTTACAGGTTAAAAAAGGAACGAAAAAAACTTATATAAACTTCAAACCCTACTATGTAAATAGCCCTCGGCTACTCTGTCTATAATAGCTCTGTGGGTTAGACTAATGTGCTAGAAACACCAGGGTTGTGGGTTTGATTCCCACATGGGCCATAGTGAGGAAAGGCTGTCTGCTATTAGAGATACTGAAAGGGCTTTCTCTGCTGTCTGTCATGGACTCCTTCTTTCTCTCACACACATATCTCCCCTCTCCTTTGAAGGCGAGTGCTGCATGTGACGATCCAGTCTCTTCTGGAAAAGACGATTAGAGCATGTAGAAGAGAAGAGCGAAAACCCTCTCCCTTCCTCCTCCCAACACATTTCTGTCCTATGCAGTCTCTTCCTTGCTCCTCCATACCACCAAAAGAATACAGCAGATGTGACTCCTTCCCGAATTCCTCTACACACCTCTACACACACACAACCTTGGCTGCCATTGTGTTAGACACTAAACAGATTCTTCATCTCTTCTTTCCTGTCACCATCTCGCCTCTCATCTGTTAACCTGCTATTACAAAACCTAATGTGAGTGTGTGTGTGTGGTTATGTAGCTGCCTGATTCCCTATTTCTGCTTTCCAGGCACTTTGACAATGTTTTCCTTAAGCTCCATTACTCCACTTACAGAGAGGAGGAGAGGAGCAGGAGAGGGGAGGGGGAGAGGATCACTTGAAGGGGTAGATTTAAGCAGGAAGGTCAGGGAGAAAGGGAGAGAAAGGCTAAAAGGAGGTACGGTAGAGAATGAGAGGGTCAAATCTGGAAGAAGTGTTAATGATGAGAGGAGGTAAAGGGAGAGGAGAGGAAGAGGGGGGAAAGAAGGGAAGATGAGGTAGGATTAGAAAGAATGGTTAGGGAGAGGGTGTGGTAGAGAGGGAAGAATGTGGAGAGATTGAGAGAGGGGAAATGAGGGAGAGGGTGTGGTAGAGAGGGGAGAGTGTGGAGAGATTGAGAGAGGGGAAATGAGGGAGAGGGGGTAGGGATAGAGATGCGAGCCGGGGGGAAGAAGGGGTGTAGAGAAGAATTGTGAAGAAAAGGGGAAAAGGAGGGAAAATGTATGAAAAGAGGAAAGAAGAAAGTATAGAGGGCTTGGTTGGAGGGGGAGGGGAAAGTAGGGGGTGTAGGGAAATGGAGGAGAGAGTGGGGGACTGAAGGAACTGTGAAGGGAGGAGGGGAGAGAAAGGGTGTGAGAATGGGAAGAGAATGGAGGATTGTGGAACAAGGGCGAGAGAGGGGGTTGTTGGGAAATGGGGTCTCCTGCCAAGTTGCCTGTTTAGCAAACATGATTTGCATAGAACTGATGCGGTGGAGTTCTGTGTCATAGTCATTAGCATACATTTGCATAAAATTAATCTGCAGCCCAATCTCTGCTGCGATTGATTCTGCTGCAGAAAATAAGTCAATAAACATACTGACACACACACACACACACACACACACACACACACACACACACACACACACACACACACACACACACACACACACACACACACACACACACACACACACACACACACACACACACACACACACACACACACACACATACACACACACACACACACACACACACACACACACACTGCATACAAACAAAGGTAAACATATTTACAGAGCACAGATGCACACAGAGAAAGACAATGGAGCTCCAACTGGATTGGGTTCGGGTGAGCATGTGTGTGTGTGTTTACATAGTCGGGCAACAGTAATCTCTGGAGGTTGTGTGTGTTTGCATAGTGAGACTGGGCTTTCCTCATGACACACAGTGATGCTTCATAATGATCATACAGCAAATACACTATCAAAACACAACCACACACACACTCACATGTACTACATGTTAGCCCCCCTGAGATGTAGCCTCGGCCAGGGTTTCCCAAACTCGGTTCTCGGGCCCCCCCTGGGTGTACGCTTTGGTTATTCCCCTCGCACTACTCATTATCAAGAATCAGCTGTGTAGTGCTAAGGTAAAAAACTAAACATGGGAGGGGTGGGGGGGCCCAGGGCGAGTTTGAGAAACCCTTGGTTGGGTAACTTTGATGGGGTGGGGGATACAAAAAAATCTGAACTTTTCATGAGGTATACCCACATCCATACCCACACATGCAGTCAGAGCCCTAGCCTTTTGGAGGCCCTAAACAAAATGTTGTCACTTAGAAATGTCCTTGTGTTCCATGAAAACACACGTGAAATTAGTTGCAAAATGAATAGGAAATATAGTCAAGAAGTTGACAAGGTCATAAATAATGATTTTTATTGAAATAATTGTGTCCTTCAAACTTTTCTTTCGTCAAAGAATCCTCCATTTGGAGCAATTACAGCCTTGCAGACCTTTGGCATTCTAGTTCTCAATTTGTTTAGGTAATCTGAAGAGATTATACCCCATGCTTCCTGAAGCACATCCCACAAATTGGATTGGCTTGATGGGCACTTCTTACGTACCATACGGTCAAGCTGCTCCCACAACAGCTCAATAGGGTTGAGATCTGGTGACTGTGCTGGCCGCTCCATAATAGACAGAATACCAGCTGACTGCTTCTTCCCTAAATAGTTCTTGCATAGTTTGGAGCTGTGCGTTGGGTCATTGTCCTGTTGTAGGAGGAAATTGGCTCCAATTAAGCACTGTCCACAGGGCATGACGTTGCAAAATGGAGTGATAACCTTCCTTCATCAAGATCCCTTTTACCCTGTACAAATCTCCCTCTTTGCCACCACCAAAGCACCCCAAGACCATCACATGGCCTCCACCATGCTTGACAGATGGCGTCAAGCACTCCTCCAGCATCTTTTCATTTTTTCTGCATCTCACAAATGTTCTTCTTTGTGATCTGAACACCTCAAACTTTGTCTGTCCATAACACTTTTTTCCAATCTTCCTCTGTTCAGTGTCTGTGTTATTTTGCCCGTCTTAATCTTTTCATTTTATTGGCCAGTCTGAGATATGGCTTTTTCTTTGCAACTCTGCCTAGAAGGCCAGCATCCCGGAGTCGCCTCTTCACTGTTGACGTTGAGACTGGTGTTTGCAGGTACTATTTAATGAAGCTGCCAGTTGAGGACTTGTGTCTCAAACTAGACACTCTAATGTACTTGTCCTCTTGCTCAGTTGTGGACCGGGGCTTCCAACTCCTCTTTCTATTTCGGTTAGTGCCAGTTTGCGCTGTTCTGTGAAGGGAGTAGTACACAGCGTTGTGCGAGATCTTCAGTTTCTTAGCAATTTCTCGCATGGAATAGCCTTCATTTCTCAGAACAAGAATAGACTGACGAGATTCAGAAGAAAGTTATTTGTTTCTGGCCATTTTGAGGCTGTAATCGGACCCACAAATGCTGACGCTCCAGATACTCAACTAGTCTAAAGAAGAGCAGTTTTATTGCTTCTTTAATCAGGACAACAGTTTTCAGCTGTGCTAACATAATTGCAAAAGGGTTTTCTAATGATAAATTAGCCTTTTAAAATGATAAACTTGGATTAGCTAACACAACGTGCCATTGGAACACAGGAGTGATGGTTGCTGATAATGGGCCTCTGTACGCCTATGTAGATATTCCATTAAATCGTTCCATCAGCCGTTTCCATCTCCAATAGTCATTTTACAACATTAACAATGTCTACACTGTAATTCTGATCAATTTGATGTTATTTTAATGGACAAAAAATTTGCTTTTCTTTCAAAAACAAGGAAATGTCTAAGTGACCCCAAACTTTTGAACTGTAGTGTGTATATATATATATATATATATATATCAAATCAAATCAAATTTTGTTTGTTTCATTCGCCGAATACAATAGGTGTAGTAGACCTTACAGTGAAATGCTTACTTACAAGCCCATAAGAAAAAAACATAAAAACATAGATAAGTAAAAAATTGAAAATAAAAGTAACAAATAATTAAACAGCAGCAGTAAAATAACAATAGCGAGACTATATACAGGGGGTACCAGTAGAGAGTCAATGTGCGGGGGAACCGGTTAGTCGAGGTAATTGAGGTAATATGTGCATGTAGGTAGAATTAAAGTGACTATGCATAGATAATAAACAGAGAGTAGCAGCAGCGTAAATGATGGTTCTGGGTAGCCCTTTGATTAGCTGTTCAGGAGTCTTATGGCTTGGGGGTAGAAGCTGTTAAGGCTTTTGGACCTTGACTTGGGGCTCTGGTACCGCTTACCGTGCAGTAGCTGGAGTCTTTGACAATTTTTAGGGCCTTCCTTTGACACCGCCTGGTACAGAGGTCCTGGATGGCAGGAAGCTTGGCCCCAGGGATGTACTGGGCCATACGCACTACCCTCTGTAGTGCCTTTCGGTCAGAGGCCGAGCAGTTGCCTTACCAGGCGGTGATGCAACCAGTCAGGATGCCCTCGATGGTGCAGCTGTAGAACCTTTTGAGGATCTGAGGACCCATGCCAAATCTTTTCAGTCTCTTCACGACTGTCTTGGTGTGTTTGGACCATGATAGTTTGTTGGTGATGTGGACACCAAGGAACTTGAAGCTCTCAACCTGCTCCACACAGCCCCGTTGATGAGAATGGGGGCGTGCTCGGTCCTCCTTTTCCTGTAGTCCACAACCATCTCCATGTGCTTCAACACATGTTTCCTGAGTTAATTAAGCAATTAATGTCCCATCATGCTTAGGGTCATGTATAAAAATGCTGGGCAGGCCATTATTTTGGCTACCATGGCTTTGCCCTAAAGATGACAATGCCCTCATCCACAGGGTACGAGTGGTCACTGAATGGTTTGATGAGCATGAAAACGATGTAAACCATGGCGGTGTCAGTCAGCAGATCTCAACCCAATTAAACACTTAGGGGAGAATCTGGAGTGATGCCTGAGACAGCGTTTTCCACCACCATCAACAAAACACTAGATTATGGAATTTCTCGTGGAAGAATGGTGTCACATCCCTTCACTAGAGTTCCAGACTCTTGTAGAATCTCTGCCAAGGTGCATTGAAGCTGTTCTGGCTCATGGTGGCCCAACACCCTATTAAGACACTTTATGTTGCTACTCTAACTTGATTGACAGCCTGAAATGGCTTCTTGGTGTCTAGTTATGAGGTTGGGAGATTGGGAACCTATCTGGGCTAGCTAAAGCCAACTTCATAAAATTGCTAGGTGGTTAGTAGTATTACAGAGAAACAACAACAAAACTTTATTTAAAGAAATTACATTTAAAAAAGGATACATCTGAGTGTGCACATGCCCCTGTTCTCCCTATAGGCATGATACATTTTTGACACACACACACACACACGCACGGACACATAGGCAGACACACACACACACACACACACACATCCAAGGACAAAGTCATAACCTTGCTCATTAATTCCATGAAGTAGAGAGAATAGAAAAAGAAGAGGAGAGCACAGCATGAAAGATTCCTCCACTAATCACTTCATCCTCTGATCAATCACAACTATAGAGCATGAAATAACACACATCCTGTTCCCAGGCTCCAGCCATTGCTCAAACCCGTGTGTAAGTGTGTGTGTGAGAGAGTGTGTTTGAGTGCGTGCACGCGTGAATCTACATGGGAGCACAGACATCAATCCTCTGGGGCTTTTCAAGGCCTACAGTCTTTTATTTTGTCTGTGTTATGTGACAGAGAGACGGTGCAGTGGGGAAGGAATCTCTGGTTCTCATTCTTTCTCTCTTTTTTTTCTCATATTTTACCCCATTTCTCATCTTGTCTCATCACTGCAACACCCAACAGGCTCAGGAGTTGCAGTTCTTTAACAACTGTCTGCTTAACCCGGAAGCCAGCAGCACCAATGTGTTGGAGGAAACACCATTCAACTGACAACTGAGGTCAGCCTGCAGGTGCCCATCCAGCCACAAGGACTCCCGGGCCAAACCCTCCCCTAACCCAGATGACACTGGGCCAATTATGCACTGCCCTATGGGACTCCCGATCATGGCCGGTTGTGATACAGTCAGGGATTGAACCCGGGTCTGTAGTAACGTCTCTAGCACTGTGATGCAGTGCCTTAGAACGCTGCGCCACTTGAGAAGCCCTCATTCTTCCTCTCTGACGAGGGACTGGTCCACACCTGGGAGATCAGGTGAGTGGACCCTCTGGCCAATCAGTGACTATCATTCAGTGTCTATCTTTGTGGTGCTAGGAATACAGACACTCAATGTCATTGGACAGCTGTCCCCATCTCTGATTGGTTGTTAAACCTGTGTGAGGTGGTCCCCTCCCTTCATTACAGTAATGCATCTGCATATTCGAATCAGGACAACAGAGATTCCAGAGAAGGAGGGATGTAAATGTAAAGAAAGGGGGAGGGGGAGGGGAGAAGGATGAAGAGGAGAGAAAGCTGGCTTGTTTCCCATGAGAACAGTCCCACAGGCAAGTTAGGGTGGTTTAATGAACCACACTCACATGATGAGTAACCTTTATTGAGACATAAATAGACCTGCCTTGGCTAACAAAGTCTTGAGGTAGGCAGATGACCCGTGTTCAAATCCCATCACACATTTGTATGTCATTTAGCATTTCTCCTTCAAATGTCCTGATAAAATCAGTCACATCACAAACACATTAAGGGTGTGTGTGTGTGTGTGTGTGTGTGTTTTCCTCTGTCTCTGCAGGAGAGCAGCTCCAGCCTTAATGAGGCTGTTAATTAGTGTGTTTTTAGAATCTACATCTAATGAGACTGTTACAGTGTTACAGTGGAGCAGTAGGCACACAAACACACACTACTTTCTATGCTCTGCTTCAGAAGGTTTGGAGTTCAGTTTCTAAACCTTTATTCAGCAGTATTCAATTCAGCTCAGATCAAGTCAGAATTAAAGCTTCCAATGAAACAAACACCCCCACATCTCTGTCATGGTTTAAACCATATATTTCTATGTGGAGGCGCTGTCCACTCAATAGTGCTGAATTTTGACCTCATCTGAGCTCCTTTATGCATAGATTTAACTTTGAACGTCCTCTTTTTTATAATTTGTTTGCTATTCGTCCTTGATTTTTTTAAAAGGCATTTATTCCAATGCGTTCGATTTATCAGTTGATTTATCATTGTTTGCTTTTGTTCGTCAGCTGTTTAGAGCGCTCATTGCTTAGTTTTTCAGGTGTGATGTCGGGTATTGATGGTCTCTCTGCCGTCCATGGCCAGAAGTAATAGACCATTTATTTAGCTTTATTCTTCTATATCAAAATGTGTTTTCATTCCTGGCTCAGCTGATGATTGTTGACAATATCACCAGACAAATAGCCTACATTCTAGACACCAATGTGCATCTAATCCATCCAACAAGTCTATGTTAATGACAGTAGGCCTATACTCTTTCGGTTGCAAGCATTCAATTTTGCAAAGGTATAGGCCTAAACATTTTTGGGATTTGTGTGCCCATGAGAACTGTTTTCACGGCGAAACATCATGAAATGTATCGTAGGCATAGTTCGACTTACAGTGCATTTTCAGAGTTCTCCAAGATCCAGGATTCATACAAGGTTTCAGTTCAATGTTGTAACTCAATTGTTAAATGCTTAATAATGACAAATAACACTGTCATAAATGTAATTCATGTAAGGAAAGAAAGGTAGGGTTTTATGTCACACGATCTGGGAAGACTCAAAGCATTATGGACAACTCATGGTGTCACTAGGGTGTAAAACATGTTTTGATTCAACTCAACCTATATTGAATGAAGGCTACATATTGTATGTGTTCATGTGTTTAAAATTGCCTTGGCTGAAATGGTAGGCTACCGGCAGTGGTATAGGCCTAGTGGAGGAAAAATGCAAGTAAATGCTGTTTACCCACCTTTTTCATAGAAAAGCATTGAAAGCACAGGGAGAGTGACTTTTTTCACCGCGACCGGCAATCAGACTTTACCCACTTATTTTTTTACCATTACACACTGTCTACTGGTAGGCCTATTAGAAGTTCATGGTAATACACTTTGTAGACTCGTCTAGTAAGTTGACCGTGTGTGTCAGGGTGACCATCCCATTTTACCCGGGACAGTTTAAGCCCCATTTCAGCTATTCTGACTTTTCAGGCTACAAAAAAGGTCAATTTGTGAGTACGACTCATCAATTAATGCAGGACTAATCAATGGCAACTGCTGAATGTCATTTGACAAATTTCTTGGTGTTGTCACGGCCGTTGTAAGGAGGAGAACAAGGCGCAGCGTGGTATGCATACATACTTATTTATTTTAACGAATGAACACTGAACAAACTAACAAAATAACAAAACAAACCGTGAAGCTATATGGATAGTGCAGACAGGCAACTAAACATAGAACAAGAACCCACAAACACCAAAGGGTAAATGGCTACCTAAATATGATCCCCAATCAGAGACAACGATAAACAGCTGCCTCTGATTGGGAACCATATCAGGCCACCATAGACATACAAAAAACCTAGACCTACAACAACCCTTGACATACAAAAAACAATAGACAATACAAAAACTGACGTACCCACCCTAGTCACACCCTGACCTTACCAAAATATAAAGAAAACAGATATCTCAGGTCAGGGCGTGACAGGGGTTTTGTAACAATCTATTAAATTGCACGAGTATACCAGTGAAGGCTCCTCAGAGGAAGAAGGGGAGGGCCATCCTCCTCAGAGAATTTCATAAAAATATACATTTTCAACATTTAAAAAATTATCATATTCAGATAAAACTATACTAAATATATTCACATGGCACCAAATCATTTATTTAAACACACTGTTTTGAAATGAAGGTCTACAGTAACCTCAACAGCTCTCTGTAGGGTAGAAACATGGTGTAGGCGGAGGACAGCTAGCTTCCGTCCTCCTCTGGGTACATTGATTTCAATACAAAACCTAAGAGGCTCATGGTTCTCACCCCCTTCCATGGACCAACATAGTAATTATTACAACTTCTGGAGGACGTCCTCCAACCTATCAGAGCTCTTGCAGCATGAACTGACGTGTTGTCCACCCAATCAAAGGATCAGAGAAAGTGCATAAAATGTGGTGAGTAGTTGACTCAAAGAGAGAGAAAGACAATAGTTGAACAGTTTTGAACAAATTAATTAATTCCAAAATGAAGGAGAAGCAAGAGAGAGATAGAGAGAGATTTTGTATTTTTTTTCACTTGCAAATGCAGCTAGCTAGTTTAGCCTACTCAAACAAAGGGATGCTAGCTGGCTATGACTATCAAATAAAATTGTATTGGTCACATGCGCTGAATACCGTGAAATAGAGTTAAGAAAATATTTACAAATTAACTAAAGTAAAAAATTTAATAAAAAGTAACACAATAAAATAATAATAATAACTAGGCTGTATACACGGGGTACCGGTACCAAGTCAATGTGCAGGGGAACAGGTTAGTCAAGGTAATTTTTACATGTAGGTAGGGGTAAAGTGTCTATGCATAGATAATAAATAGCAAGTAGCAGCTGTGTAAAAACAGAGTGGGGGGGTGTCAATGTAAATAGTCCGGGTGGCCATTTGATTAATTGTTCAGCAGTCTTATGGCTTGGGGGTAGAAGTGGTTAACGAGCCTGTTGAACCTAGAGTTGGCGCTCTGGTACCGCATGCCGTGTGTTAGCAGAGAGAACAGTCTATGACTTGGATGACTGGAGTCTTTGACAATTTTTTGGGCCATCCTCTGACACCGCCTAGTATATAGGTCCTGGATGCCAGGAAGCTTGGCCCCAGTGATGTACTGGGCCGTACGCAGTACCCTCTGTAGCGCCTTACAATCGGATGCCGAGCAGTTGCCATACCAGGCGGTGATGCAACCGGTCAGGATGCTCTCGATGGTGCAGCTGTAGAACTTTTTGAGGATATGGGGACCCATGTCAAATCTTTTCAGTCTCCTGAGAGGGAAAAGGTTTTGTCGTGCCCTCTTCATGACAGTCTTGGTATGTTTGGACCGGGAACTTGAAACTCTTGACCTGCTCCACTACAGCCCCGTTGATGTTAATGGGGACCTGTTCAGCCCACCTTTTCCTGTAGTCCATGATTAGCTCCTTTGTCTTGCTCACATGAGGGAGAGGTTGTTGTCCTGGCACCACACTGCCAGTTCTTTGACTTCCTCCCTATTGGCTGTCTCATCGTTGTCATGGATCAGGCCTACCACTGTTGTGTCGTCAGCAAACTTAATGATGGTGTTGGAGTCGTGTTTGGCCACGCAGTCGTGGGTGAACAGGGAGCACGGGAGGGGACTAAGAACACACCCCTGTGAGGCCCCAGTGTTGAGGATCAGCGTGTCCGATGTGTTGTTGCCTACCCTTACCACCTTGGGGTGTCCCGTCTGGATGTCCTGGATCCAGTTGCAGAGGGAGGTGTTTAGTCCCAGGGTCCTTAGCTTAGTGATGAGCTTTGTGGGCACTATGGTGTTGAATGCTGTGCGGTAGTCAATGAACAGGGGCAGCAGGTATCCTAGTGGTTAGAGTGTTGGACTTGTAACCGAAAGGTTGCCTGATCGAATCCCCGAGCTGACAAGGTAAAAATCTGTCATTCTGTCCCTGAACAAGGCAGTTAACCCACTGTTCCTAGGCCGTCATTGAAAATAAGAATTTGTTCTTAACTGACTTACCTAGTTAAATTAAGGTAAAATGAAAAATGTAAAAAACAGCTTTCTCACATAGGTGTTCCCTCTGTCCAGGTGGGAAAGGGCAGTGTGGAGTGTGGAGTGTGGAGTGTGATTGAGATTGTGTCATCTGTGGATCTGTTGGGGCAGTATGTGAATTGGAGTGGGTCTAGAGTTTCCAGGATGATGGTGTTGATGTGAGCCATGACCAGCCTTTCAAATCACTTCATGGCTACTGAATTGAGTGCTACGGGGCGGTAGTCATTTAGGCAGGTTACCTTCCCTTTCTTAGGCACAGGGACTATGGAGGTCTGCTTGAAACATGTAGGTATTACAGACTCGGCCAGGGAGAGGTTGAAAATGTCAGTGAAGACACTTGCCAGTTGGTCCGCGCATGCTCTGAGTACACGTCCTGGTAATCCGTCTGACTCTGCAGCCTTGATGGTGTTGGTCTTGCTCACATCGGCTACGGAGAACGTGAAGCAACACAACACTGGAACTCTTCCAAGTGAAAGGTAAGCTTTTGGTTTTACAAATGTATTGCCACCAGGGCCCACTGGTGTAAGTACTAAACAGCTTACTGACTGTACACTGTAACATTACTGCATGATTGTAGCGGGTTTACTAACTCGTTAGTTCTATTAGCTATGTTGACTATGACGGTACTTCAGCTAATATGGTGACAACGATGTAGGCTGTGTGTGGCGGTTATGATATGGCTTGGCTTGGAAAGGTTTTTTCACCTGGTCACATACAGCTGATGTGTTGTGCATTGAAGTCCACAAGCGAAGGGAAAAAGTGAGAGGAGGAGAGTGCATAGATGTGAAAAGGAATAGAACGTGGCTACTATGAAAGTGAACTGTGTTTTACATGTGATCAGGGATGTATTCATTCTGCCGATTCTGTTGAAAAACGTTTCTTAAACGGAAGCAAATGGACCGAAACAGGTGAAAACATACATGAATTTGGACAATAGAAACTCTGGTTTGCAACTTGTTGGGCTAATGATTACACCCTAGATCAGCTAGATGAAGGCAAGAGTGTGCAAGGCGGTATTGAATGTGTCACTGTCTGTCCATGTGTCACTGTCTTTCTGTCACCTTAAATCTTTCTCTCGACCTGTGTGCACCTACGTTGTAAACTTTCATTCATAGGCTAGGTTGTAGTTACCTCATGATGAGTATAGGGAACATTTGAGTATCATGTAGTAGCCTAAACTGTTGAACAGACTGATACATACTCAATAACACAGCTGCACGTGAGCTCTCACATTTTTCAACATGTTCTTTACAAAAGGATTGATTTGGAGTTAGATAAACTAACTCCTGCTGTTCAAAGACCATTCACTGGCATTTTCTACAAGAAATCTGCCTCCATAAATAAAAGCTTCTCCCAAGTGGGTGTGACACCTACAGTCGTGGCCAAAGTTTGCTACTTCAGTGTCTTTAGATATTTTTGTCAGATGTTACTATGGAATACTGAAGTATAATTACAAGCATTTCATAAGCGTCAAAGGTTTTTATTGACAATGACATGAAGTTGATACAAAGAGTCAATATTTGCAGTGTTGACCCTTCTTTTTCAAGACCTCTGCAACCCTGGCATGCTGTCCATCCTGACTGATGGCAGCCCATTCTTGCATAAGCAATGCTTGGAGTTTGTCAGAATTTGTGGGGTTTTGTTTGTTCACCCGCCTCTTCAGGATTGACCATAAATTCTCAATGGGATTAAGATCTGGGGAGTTTCCTGGCCATGGACCCAAAATATTGATGTTTTGTTCCCTGAGCCAGTTAGTTATCACTTTTGCCTTATGGCAAGGTGCTCCATCATGCTGGAAAATGCATTGTTCATCAACAAACTGCTCCTGGATGGTTGGTAAAGGTTGCTCTCGGAGGATGTGTTGGTACCATTCTTTATTCATGGCTGTGTTCTTACGCAAAATTGCGAGTGAGCCCACTCCCTTGGCTGAGAATCAACCCCACACGTGAATGGTCTCAGGATGCTTTACTGTTGGCATGACACAGGACTGATGGTAGCGCTCACCTTGTCTTCTCCGGACAAGCTTTTTTCCGGATGCCCCAAACAATCGGAAAGGGGATTCATCAGAGAAAATGACTTTACCCCAGTCCTCAGCAGTCCAATCCCTGTACCTTTTGTAGAATATAAGTCTGTCCCTGATGTTTTTCCTGGAGAGAAGTGGCTTCTTTGCTGCCCTTCTTGACACCAGGCCATCCTCCAAAAGTCTTTGCCTCAGTGTGCGTGCAGATGCACTCACACCTGCCTGCTGCCATTCCTGAGCAAGCTCTGTACTGGTGGTTCCCCGATCCCGCAGCTGAATAAACTTTAGGAGACAGTCCTGGCGCTTGCTGGACTTTCTTGGGCACCCTGAAGCCTTCTTCACAACAATTGAACCGCTCTCCTTGAAGTTCTTGATGATCCGATAAATGGTTGATTTAGGTGCAATCTTACTGGCAGCAATATCCTTGCCTGTGAAGCCCTTTTTGTGCAAAGCAATGATGATGGCACGTGTTTCCTTGCAGGTAACCATGGTTGACAGAGGATGAACAATGATTCCAAGCACCACCCTCCTTTTGAAGCTTCCAGTCTGTTATTCAAACTCAATCAGCATGACAGAGTGATCTCCAGCCTTGTCCTCGTCAACACTCACACCTGTGTTAACGAGAGAATCACTGACATGATGTCAGCTGGTCCTTTTGTGGCAGGGCTGAAATGCAGTGGAAATGTTTTGGGGGGGTTCAGTTCATTTGCATGGCAAAGAGGGATCACTCTTCATAACTGATCACTCTTCATAACATTCTGGAGTATATGCAAATTGTCATCATACAAACTGAGGCAGCAGACTTTGTGAAAATTTAAATTTGTGTCATTCTCAAAACTTTTGGCCACGACTGTACTCCCGTTGCCTGCTGCACTGCTGCTTGGATTCCACCTGGCGATCTGTTCACCGTCTGCCCTGGCCTGTCTCCCCCTGTCTGGTACAGGTACCACTGCCACACTCCCCCCTCTCTCCCGAGCTTTCACTCGCCTCCAGCACACACGCACTGTTGGGGCGAATGACTCTGAACTTACAATGGCAATTCGTTATATATAATTTTTTTGTGCATTTTGCTATTTGCTTCATGACTCCTGCATGCTTTGTTGACTACAGACTTTATTTACCCAATCATCGGACAGACTATGTTTCTTCCCACACTCGGGACTCTCTATTGGTTGAACAGACTTTTGGACCCCCATCCTATTCTAACCACCTCTCGCGGGCTTTGTATTCATGTTACCTGATGAAACTGCTGTACAATATGATATTGTTGAATTAAAATATGAATTAAAAACAGGTTCAGACCCTGGTTCGACCGTGATCTTGCAGAGTTACTCCACCTCAAGAATTGCATTTGGCGAAAGGCTCGGCACAGGCATACTCAGGCTGACTGGCTCTTGTTCAGGCATATGAGAAATAAGTGCACTCAGGCTATCCGGAAGGCCAAAGTTAGTTACTTTAAGGAGCAGTTCTCTCTCTGTGCGTCTAACCCCAAGAAGTTCTGGAAAACGGTCAAAGACCTGGAGAATAAACCCTCCTCCCCACAGCTGCCCATGTCCCTTAATGTTGATGATGTGGTTGTTACTGGCAAGAAGCACATGGCTGAGCTCTTTAATCACCACTTCATTAAGTCAGGATTCCTATTTGACTCCGCCATGTCTCCTTGCCCGTCCAACATTTCCTCATCTCCCACCCCTTCTAATGCGACTATCCCCGATGCTTCTCCCTCTTTTTCCTCTCCCCTGCTACAAAGTTTCGCCCCACAGCCAGTCACTGACTCTGAGGTGCTAAAGGATCTCCTTAAACTTGACCCCCAAAAAACATCTGGGTCAGATGGTTTAGACCCTTTCTTTGTTAAGGTTGCTGCCCCTATCATCACCAAGCATATATCCAACCTTTTAACCTGTCTCTCCTTTCTGGGTAGGTTCCTATTGCTTGGAAGGCAGCCACGGTTCATCCTTTATTTAAAGGGGATATCAAGCTGATCCTAACTGTTACAGGCCTTCTATTTTGTCCTGTTTATCAAAAGTGTTGGAAAAACTAGTCAATAATCAACTGACGTTTTATTGATGTCTATAGTATTCTCTCGGGTTTCTGCTCAGGTTATGGATCTGTCACTGCAACCTTAAAGGTCCTCAATGATGTCACCATTGCCCTTGATTCTAAGCAATGTTGTGCTGCTATTTTTATTGACTTGGCTTTTGATACGGGAGACCATTCCATTATTGTGGGCCGGCTAAGGAGTATTGGTGTCTCTGATGGGTCTTTGGCCTGGTTTGCGAACTACCTCTCTAAAGAGTACAGTGTATAAAGTCAGAAAATCTGCTGTCTCAGCCACTGCCTGTCACCAAGGGAGTACCCCAAGGCTTGATCCTAGGCCCCATTCTCTTCTCAATTTACATCAACAGCATAGCTCAGGCAGTAGGAAACTCTCTCATCCATTTAAATGCAGATGATACAGTCTTATACTCAGCTAGCCCCTCCCCGGATTTTGTGTTAAATGCTCTACAACAAAGCTTTCTTAGTGTCCTACAAGCTTTATTTACCCTTAACCTTGTTCTGAACACCTCCAAAACAAAGGTAATTTGGTTAGGTAAGAAGAATGCCCCTCTCCCCACAGGTGTGATTGCTACCTCTAGAGCTTGAGGTAGTCACCTCATACAAGTACTTGGGAGTATGGCTAGCTAGTACACTGTCCTTCTCTCAGCACATATCAAAGCTGCAGGCTAAAGGCCGTCATTTTAAATAAGAATTTGTTCTTAACTGACTTGTTTTAGTTTAAAAAAATGTTAAATAAAATAAAAAGGAACCTATCGCTGTTATATTGAACTGGGTGAATGGAATATGAATAACAGTCATCCAACATGCTGTAATAGAAATAAGGCCAAGCTCATAAAAAAAAATGGTCCTCCCTCATCTTAAACGGCACCGACCGCCACTGGAATATACATGCAGTTTGGATGCTGGAGTTATTTTGGACTGGATGAACATGCACAGGTAGCCTACTTTTTGAAAGGATTTGTTTGACAATCAGATGGAAATATCTTTACTGGTTGTGTTCATGCCACATTAAAAGGTACTTTTATTATTAGGCCCATAAAAAATGTTCAGTGCAGAAATCCCCCCACCCCGAATGTCATGGTGTTTTTCACACTCTGGCTGGGACTTTCCATCTAATACCGACTGGGACTATGCCACAGGAGGATGTACTGTAGGTATGTTAAAGCATCCACTGTAGGTATGTTAAAGCATCCACTGTAGGTATGTTAAAGCATCCACTGTAGGTATGTTAAAGCATCCACTGTAGGTATGTTAAAGCATCCACTGTAGGTATGTTAAAGCATCCACGGCCTAGCAGAGAGAGAGGGGAAGTAATGGGGAGAAAGAGAGAGAGAGACTACCATTAAACACAGAATAGATGCATAGATTACAGGACACACACACCATGCACAGGGTGAGGTCACGGGTACTGTAGAGAATCAGAATGCTCAGAAAGAAAATGGCCGAACGCCAAACGTTAACTGCAGAGTGTGCCAAGCCATTCCCCTGAGTCATAAAACACACACCAAGGAAGCGTGCCCTTTCCACCGTTGTGCAGTGTCATGCACACGCACGGCCCTTATCACTGCACTACCAGCCTGGCACCCCTGATAATGCTGCTGGCACACACACACTCACGCTAAAATAACCATTTAACCTACGATCCATTCCTACTAGTGATGGGCGGGGAAATCGTTACAGTAACATATCGCTATATTATTTGTGGACAATATGATATCGATTTTTACTCCAAGTATCGATTTGTAAGAAAATGGTTAGCGCTAGTCGGCTGTACCTGAGCGAAACGCAAGTATTTTTCATTCTATAGCTTGTTCTCCATCTTCTTTTTAAATAGTGAGCCAACATGTTTTCAGCACTTTTATGTTCCTGACTTTTCTCATGCTCTCCCTTGTCTCTCTGCAGCAGACGTATAGTGAGAGAAATATGTTTGGAATATCAAATCATTATAATATTGCAGTTTCAATTTGCAATACACATAGAATCGTGAGAATCGCAATACATATGGTATCGGCACATAAGTATGATGATAATGTCGTATTGTGAGGTCCCTGCAACTCCCAGCCCTATTTCTTCTACAGTGCGTGTTCAAAATGTCCCGTGGTGTCTACGTGACTCCACACAGCATTAGCCCACTGAGTTAGTCTGGGCTGCTAACACGGGTCGTCAGGGTCTTGTTCTATATGGCACAAACAACTTTATTTTTTAACTAGGCAAGTCAGTTAGGAACAAATTCTTATTTTCAATGACGCCCTAGGAACAGTGGGTTAACTGCCTTGTTCAGGTGCAAGAACAACAGATTTGTACCTTGTCAGCTCGGGGATTTGATCTTGCAACCTTTCAGTTACTAGTCCAACACTCTAACCACTAGGCTACGCTGGTTTTATAATACACTACACATATGTTTACCCCTCTGCAGAAGACAAGTGGTAAATTGAAGTAGCTGTTGTTAAATCCCACTAAGTTTGGCATGTGCACTGTAAAACAGTCGACACATTAAACATAATTAATCTGCTAAAACCTGCCTGCCTGACACACACACACACACACACACACACACACACACACACACACACACACACACACACACACACACACACACACACACACACACACACACACACACACACACACACACACACACACACACAGAATCCATTTTCCTCTTCATTTCCTTGTAGAAGTGTCCTACAGCTTCACTAAGTGGTCCTTGTTGCAACATAATTAGGACATCAGCTTTTAAACCCCCCAAAAATATTTTCTAAGCGTTGCAGTTGATGGACTCATAATAACAATGTAGCTACAGCAATGAGGGGGAGAGCCAGAGACCATAGCATGTTAAGCAGGGTCGAGGTCAAATCCATCTCAACCGCATCAATTATGAAAATCTATTGAAATTTCATTCATGACTGGGCTATGAAAATAAATAGCGCCGTTTAATTCTTCACTTGCATTTAAATAGAGAGACCTCTGAATTAAAATGGAAAGGACCTCAATCTTACTGTGAACCCAAGCCACCAAATAAATGATTCTTATCTTTCTGACATGACCTCTTGTTTTACCATTAGGTAGGCTACCAACCCCCAAAATCTGCCCACCCCCCATCCCTAGATCTGCTATTATTCCAGACATAGGATTACTTCACCTTTAACCCCCCTTCATGGTACCGTAGTTCCCCTGAGCCTGATTTACTATCCACCATGGCCCTGACCTATAACCTCAGCTGTGATTGGCTGTGACCTGGTCAGACAGCAGGTTTGCCTGGGGGAGGATAACATCTGTCCCTTCCTCCACACACACATACACACTCTGAAACACAACACTACACTGCTAATCCCCTATAAATGACACTGTGGGTGTTGAGGGAGGCTGGGATACACTGTGATCAATAAACCCAGAGAAGGTTGGCCTGGCTGGTCCTCCCTAGAGCGACATACATACACAACAACACACTCTTAGGATGGTTCCAGCCCAGCACTGAGCTCTGGAAGTAGGAAGGTAAAGTAGGAGTAAAGTAGGGTAAACTGAGAAACTGTGTCTCTCTACAGCTGGTTTACCCATGGTAACAAAGAGTGGAAATGAGGTAGCTAATAGAGAGACACTCAGACTAAGATAAATACTGATATTCACACACACTTACTGATAATGCATACATTCAAATATTTATAGTATTCTGTATTGCTCATGCAGGGCAGAGGCATTAGCCGCACCATTGCACCTGGAGATACGCAGACAGTCCTATACCATCTGTCGGCTGGAATGTGGAGTGTTGTGTGTGTATGTCCTGTGTTGTTGGGAATGAATCAACTCTGGCTGTTCCATTTATCATGCTGTTATTTGCTTTCCCATCTGTGCACTGGCATTAGCACTTACGCATCACACACAGACGCACACACACCCACACACACAACATTTGTCTGTGGTAAAATCAATGACCATCTCTCTCTGGCCTTCTCTGGCTACAGAGTTATTATCGGCCTTTCTGGCCACCATAGCAACACAGCCAATCATCCACAGACAGACTAACAGGCTGGAGTTTGGAGTGAAACACACACACAGGTACCCTCATACAAAACCAGACGTACACATGCACAAACACACATATGCACGGTGCACACACACACACACACACACCAATGTTGTAGATAAATATCAAAGAACACAATATGCCTAAATATTCATTGCAGAATTGAGATGCAAACCTCAAAGAGTTACTCAACTCTACTATGAGAGAGAGAGAGAGAGAGAGAGAGAGAGAGAGAGAGAGAGAGAGAGAGAGAGAGAGAGAGAGAGAGAGAGAGAGAGAGAGAGAGAGAGAGAGAGAGAGAGAGAGAGAGATGAAAGCACTGGAGTCACCAACCTGACATTGGTGAAAGAACTGAATTGGAAGCTATGCCTTCTACCATTGATTCTGTTGACCGCTAATTCTTAAGTATCCCCCCTCTCTCTCTCTCTCTCTCTCTCTCTCTCTCTCTCTCTCTCTCTCTCTCTCTCTCTCTCTCTCTCTGACAGAGGGGTAACTCAGCTGAACCAGAGGGATCCAGATATAAGTGAGAGAGAGGCTTTATCCACTACTCTCCTCTCACTATCAAATGGAAGTAAACTTGAGGAACAGTCTTTACTGTAATTGGTTCATTAGCATGGACTAGCTCTGCAGATGTAGCTCATAAAGAGAATAACACACACACACACACACACACACACACACACACACACAATCCCACAACCCCACACACTCCCACACAAACACACACAACCCCCACACACTCTCACACAAACACACACAACCCCCCACACACACCCACACAAACACACACACACACCCACACACTCCCACACCCCACACTTCTACACACTTCTACACACACAAACACACCCACCCACCGACACACACACCCACACACACCCATGCACACACAGAGAGCTAATCAATTAAGCAGGATGGAATTATGCTCCCCAGTCTCTCTGATGAGGAAAGGCAGTTTTAGCTCATGCATAGCATTAACTTTAACACACACACAGACACACACACACACTTAAAGCTTTGCTGCTGCATATGACATGGAAATCTCCCTAGCATGCGGAATGAATATCTTCTGATTCTTGGTTAAAAGAGAAGATTATAAAGAAGAAGATTATAAAGAGACACAGGACACAGAGCGAGGCCTGGCGTGTGAGTGAGGCTCCTCTCATCCTCCTGGGGAGTAATCACGTTTGGGAACCCGCGTTAGCATTGATGTCAACAATCACAAGGAACAAACGTCATGATTACCAAAGCACACACCGCAGTCGCTAATTGTATTCAGATACACTTTTCATTGTTCACTGTCCCTGTTGCGGATAGTGAACATGAGCCACGCTCGCTAACCCTATTCAGATACACACAGCGCTAGCTTGAAAACTGTAGTGTATTCAGTTCTGTTTGAGACGAGGTAAGGCTTTGACGTCAACTTCCTCATACACTGAACCACTTAGCTCAGACCCAGATGTGTTTCCCATTCACACATACACCACACACACCCAACCCAGATGACGCCATTCAACCATCTTTTTAGTATGAGCCTGCACCTGTGTTTATGTTTGTGTGTGTGTGTGTGTGTGTGTGTGTGTGTGTGTGTGTGTGTGTGTGTGTGTGTGTGTGTGTGTGTGTGTGTGTGTGTGTGTGTGTGTGTGTGTGTGTGTGTGTGTGTGTGTGTGTGTGTGTGTGTGTGTGTGTGTGTGTGTGTGTGTGTGTGTGTGTGTGTGTGTGTGTGTGTGTGTGTGTGTGTGTGTGTGTGTGTGTGTGTGTGTGTGTGTGATTGCGTGCTTGGCATGTGTGAGTGTGTTAGTGGACATGGCTTTTATAGTATGGACAAGGATGTCAGTGTTGTAATCCAATCAGCAGGCAGCAAATCACATTACAGAGACAAGCTATGAGACCAGACTGTCTATACACAGCTTCAGTAGGTAAGGATGCTGCCAATGTACAACTCTACTCGTAACCCAATCCTGTAGTCACATGATCAAATAGCCCTCTAGTGGACTCATGGGTGGAATGTTATTCATCTCTTTCATAATCTCATAATTAATAAACATTATTTAAAAATCGGTGTTTCTATGTCAAACGGTTTTGTTTTATTTCAGTCTTCTGTGATGTATATAAAGTGGAATATTGGGATGAAAATTCAAAATGGAATACATTTCCTCTTTATATCTGACATGGTACAGGTGTCTTCTGTTTTTAAGCCCATAACCATGTGTATGAGGTGTATACTTTTGTTTCAAAGTAAATGTGTTTAAGACTACCAAGAAGCACTCTGTGTGACCCTGATTTAGTCCACTGCAGTAAATGGCTACTAGGATGGGCAGCTTGGCCTCATCAGGTTTTGAGAACTTTTTAATATCACCCCTAAATTAATCATTTTACGAGAAAGTGCAGTTGGGTTTCTGGTTCAGTAATGTTGCAGTGGTTGCATAGCCTTTCCCTTTTTCTATCTGCCTTTCTATCTATCTTTTCCCTCTCTCTCTCTCACACACACATACACATGCACATCCAAAAACTCACACTGTATGACACACACACGCACACGCACACACACACGCACGCACACACACACACACACACACACACACACACACACACACACACACACACACACACACACACACACACACACACACACACACACACACACACACACACACACACACACACACACACACACACACACACACACACACACAAGCAATGTCGTCTGTATCTCTTGGAGCAGAAATGGGGAAATGAACAAGATTCCTTCGGGAACGCTTACTCCTCAAAGCGATGTTTACAAGTGTTATATTTCATCCCTCGCATCAGAACTGCTCATGCACGCACACACACACACACACACACACACACACACACACACACACACACACACACACACACACACACACACACACACACACACACACACACACACACACACACACACACACACACACACACACACGCACACACGCACACACACACACACGCCTATGTTCTTCAAGAGAGGGTCAAATACAAGTTACAGAGTGTGACATCGCCATGGCAGTATGCTAATTCACAGCAGCCCTCTACAACACAATGGAACTGTCAATCTAGGGAATAGAGTCTCAGTGGGAGGGAGACGGTACGACTACTATGTGATGGGTGTTTGTCTCTGTCTGCCTGTCTGCCTGTCTGCCTGCCTGCCTGCCTGTCTGCCTGTCTGTGTCAGTCTGTGTATCGGATAGAAAATGTTCCTATTATTATATATCAATAACAGCCCAGAGGTTCGAGGCCAAACTCTGCATCCCATTAAGCACCGTGGGCAGCAAACATCACCACCATAGAGGTTATTTAAACAGAGATGTCTCCTGACAACAGGAAGTGTCAGACAGGAAGAGGAAGTGGGATCAGAGGTTGAGATTAAACATAATGGGATGTCACACCTATTATCTCACCTTCCCTGTTACTGCAGACAAACACACACACACACACACACACACACACACACACACACACACACACACACACACACACACACACACACACACACACACACACACACACACACACACACACACACACACACACACACACACACACACACACACACACACACACACACACACAAAATAAAACAAAGACTAAGAATCTTTATGCACAACAATGAAACCTGTCACACACCTATATCAACTTCAGTTGTTGTCTGTCTGACACCGACAACTCACAGACGCAGACACCCTTAGTTTCTCTCCCTATAATCACAGACTATACCTATATTACACTATTTAAGTATGCTGTGTGTGCGTGTCCGTAGCCTCTTTTATCTTTGTAGGCTGTGTTTGTTGTCATTGGCTCAATTTGCATTTTGATAACAACTCATTACGATCTTTAACTCAGCTGATTAATGGAAATTATGCACAGGTACTCACTGCAGTCGGCACACACACACACACACACACACACACACACACACACACACACACACACACACACACACACACACACACACACACACACACACACACACACACACACACACACACACACACACACACACACACACACACACACACACACACACACACACACACACACACACACACACACACACACACACACACACACACACACACACACACACATACAGTCGCTGCAGTGGGTTCTATAATTTCTAAGTGATGAATATGTGTTTTGCAGATAGTGGTGAGAGAGAAGAGCTGTAGCGTGTTCATACTGTCATTCTATCCCCAGGAGCGGGAGGAGTGACAGAGCGATTGAGAGGTTTGATTATCATACACAGTACGTTACATAAACAACAACACAATTATTGCTTCAACACCAAAAGCTCTCACATACACAGAGACACAGAGAGCAGTGTTCTGGATATAAATGTGTTTTTAGGCCACTGTGGTCTGTTACTAAGCAACAGTGAAACGTCCTGAGTCACTGAGTTTCCGGAGTGAGAGCTGCTGACTTCACTAAGGCCAGGGGTGAGAGGTCAACCCCAGCCCTCCACTAGGAATGAAACAACTCAGACGGAATATAGGATTTGGAGGATGTAAAGAAAAAGAAACAGAACAAATAAAATGGAGGCTGTCTTGTGGGAGTTGCCTCATACTCCATCTCTCAGCTTTCCGATCATAATAAAACAGCTCCGAGGTGTGTGTGTGTCTGTGTGTGTCTGTGTGTGTGTACGTGAGTGTGTGTGTGTGTGTACGTGAGTGTGTGTGTGTGTGTGTGTGTGTGTGTGTGTGTGTGTGTGTGTGTGTGTGTGTGTGTGTGTGTGTGTGTGTGTGTGTGTGTGTGTGTGTGTGTGTGTGTGTGTGTGTGTGTGTGTGTGTGTGTGTGTGTGTGTGTG
The DNA here is from genome assembly GCF_045679555.1 of Salvelinus alpinus. NCBI lineage: Eukaryota > Metazoa > Chordata > Actinopteri > Salmoniformes > Salmonidae > Salvelinus > Salvelinus alpinus. The sequence goes on along the minus strand of NC_092091.1, from coordinate 30,333,900 downwards.
TGTGAGGTGTTAACCCTGTATGGTGTGGGTGGCTAAATTAATCATTCCTATAGGTCCCTGTGAGACCATCTCTCCTACATTTCAAATCTGTTCTGCCCTACCTCTACCACTCTCCATTTGTCACGCTGCAGCCCTGTGTGAGTGTGAGTGTGAGTGTGAGTGTGAGTGTGAGTGTGCATGAGAGATAGTTGCAAACATTTCTTGTCCAGTAAAAACATGGATTTCTACTTTAGAAAAAAAAAACACACACAAACTTGAAACCGTACAAACACCACTTGCTACAGTTCAGAGGTACTTCATGTATAATGCTGTCTGTCTGTCTTAACAATCACTGCAACTGGACTCTGGAGAAATACCCGCCTCTACGCCAAAATGGATTTATAGTTTGAACTGGAGAGTGGGAGAGAGGGACTGAGTGGGAGAGAGGGATTGAGAGGGAGAGAGGGACTGAGAGGGAGAGAGGGATTGAGAGGGAGAGAGGGATTGAGAGGGAGAGAGGGATTGAGAGGGAGAGAGGGAGAGAGGGACTGAGAGGGATTGAGAGGGAGAGAGGGATTGAGAGGGAGAGAGGGACTGAGAGGGAGAGAGGGAGTATGAGGAAAGAATAACGTTAGATGGACTGGAGGAGGGGAGGTGAAATAGAAATATAAAGAAAACAACAGAGGGGAGGTAAGGCAAAGAAAGATCACTCAAAACAGAGAGCGAGAGAGAGGCAGACTTGGAACAGGTAGGCCTCCTCTTCCCAGTCAGAGCAGAGTGGGTGTGGATGACTCAGCTCCCTCTTTTGTATGTATTGCTTCCCTTCTTCCTTTCCTCTATCTCTCCTTTCACCTGTCTCCCTCTCTCCCTTCCTGCTTTCATAATATCCCAACCTCTCTCTCTCTCCATACCTCCATCCTTCTCTCTTCCTCTCCGTCCGATGGCCAGTCCTCTAAGGACTCTCTCTCTCTGTCTATGAACTGGTTTAGTTTGTTCCAGTGTAATTGGATCTCCAGGGAGAATCTCTCCCACAGAGACCCAACGCCTGAGCACTTCAGCTGAGCTCGGACACCAGAGACACTTCCTGGGTGGGAGATGAGCAAGGGAACTGTTTTCTGCTGTCTACCGCCCACCGCTTAACAGTCCTGTCTGGTGTGAGATGTGCGTGCGCTTTTCAGCTGTTTTAAAATGGCTCAGTCGACACCATTAATAGGAGATGTTCTGTTTCCAGTCAGAAGCAACATCGGTAATAATGCATGTGTTCTGGTTGATTGGTGATTGGGTTGAATTGAGAGAGAGAGAGAGAGAGAGAGAGAGAGAGAGAGAGAGAGAGAGAGAGAGAGAGAGAGAGAGAGAGAGAGAGAGAGAGAGAGAGAGAGAGAGAGAGAGAGAGAGAGAGAGGGGAGGGGAGGGAGAGAGAGAGAGGGGAGAGGGAGAGAGAGGGGAGAGAGAGAGGGGAGGGAGAGAGAGGGGAGAGGGAGAGCACAGAGGCATTTATTTTGGAAGATACACACTTCTCAACTCAACTTTTTTTGTCATCCTCAGCTGTCTCAGACAGATGCAGAGCAGACTCTTCGCAGCACATGCAGACACACACACACACACACATACACACACACACACACACACACTCGTAAAACGTATGGACTATCCACTAGAAACTCATATACAATATGGACACAGATAAAACAAATGAATATGAAAAACATTTTTTTTTCAGTTATTCAAGTATAAATGACCAACGCTACCATAGATTATCTGTTAATGACCAAAAGTACAGAAGATTTTGGTAACTTTGGTAACTGACCGGTAGCTTTGCAACACTAACTGAGACACTGACACACTGTTTCTCTCCATCACTTTATCATTGTCACGTTCCTGACCTATTTCTGTTAGTTTGTTGTATGTGTTAGTTGGTCAGGACGTGAGTTTGGGTGGGCATTCTATGTTGTCTGTTTCTATGTTGGTTTAAGGGTTGCCTGGTATGGCTCTCAATTAGAGGCAGGTGTTTGGCGTTCCTCTAATTGAGAGTCATATTTAGGTAGGTTGTTTCACAGTGTTCGTTGTGGGTGGTTGTCTCCTGTTTCAGTGTTTGTCGCACCATACGGGACTGTTCGGTATGTTTGTACATCGTCATTTTTGTGTAGTCTATTTTTCCCTGTTCGTGCGTTCTTCGTGTTTTATTGTAAGTTCGTATGTCTAGGTTTGTCTACACATTCGTTTTGTTATTTTGTTAGTTAATTCAAGTCTAGTTCGTTTTCTGTCTTAGTTGTTTGGTCGTGTCTTTATTAAATCATGTCATTTCACAAAGCTGCGCCTTGGTTCAATCACTACTCCTCCTCTTCGGTTGAAGAGGAGGAGGACTACCGTAACAATCATCATACAGACACGCACGCACGCACGCACGCACACACACACACACACACACACACACACACACACACACACACACACACACACACACACACAAACCAAAGACACTCACCATCCCTGATCTCTCCTCTAACTAAAACACATTTAAAGTGAAGTCCACTCCCTCCATATGGACACGCAAACTTTTAAATCAGCATTTACATATTTACATACAAATATTCATGATTATGCAAATCCATCTGTCCCAGTAACCATGACAAGGAGAGTTCCTGCTGGGAGGAGTCAACGTTGTCAGGGGAGACAGGCCGACACCCTTCCGGCCGTGTGTGTGTTCTAGTCGGACAGATGCTCTTGTATATTCATGACCCTCAGAATGCTGTCCCAGGAGATCTGGGAATAAGAACAGTCCTACAGCATCACTCAGCAAACACACACACACACACACCATACATATGCTACATTTCTCCATGAGAGGTAGCAGTGTCAGCAGATCGGAGGCTGGGTGCAGAATGAAAGGTAATCTGAATAGAGAGTGCTTAGGGTAGCAGCACAGAAACAGAGAGAGAGAGAGAGAGAGAGACCGAGAGAGAGAGAGAATTAGAGAGAGTGAGCGAGAGCGAGAGTGAGAGCGAGCGAAAGAGAGAGAAAGTGAGTGAGAGAGAGATGAAGTATATTTATCTTCTTGAAGAGGTGAGATGGGATTTTTGACAGACAGTTTTACACTGAGTCATGGAGTTATAAGCAGGATATCAACTCATTGTTCCTGGTTGTTCCCTTTTAACTGCAGATAACACCACTCCAGTGTGGTGATTGTGTTCCTCGATTGAGAGAGGCAGAATAACACATTTCCTCTTTGTGAAAGTTTGACAGGTGTTACAGGCTAATTATTCCCCTGGCTCCTTCCTGTGGTGTGACGGCTAAACTTTCTTTCTCCCTCAACAGCTGCTCTGATAATTACCTCTGCTGCTACACTTATGTTAATGTGTGTGTGTGGGAGCACGCGCGCGGGTGTGTATGTGTGTCGATGTCTCTGTGTGAGCTGGTTGTAGTGGCAGGCTAAGCCACACGGGTTATTTTGTGTGTCAGTCACTCACCCGTGACTGAACAGAAATGTACACAGACACACACTGTCTCAAACACACACACACACACACACACACACGCGCGCGCGCACACACAGAGACTCTGTTTCAAAAACATACACACACTCTCTGAAACTCACACAAAAGGCAAGGAAGAAAGAGACAGGTTTAACTTTACTTGAAGCTGTTTTCAGGGAGTCAGCATGTACTGAGAGGAGACGCTCAAATCCTGCCAAACTCTAACACACAAACACCCTGAAACGCTGCCAAAGCTTGATATAGACAGCGCTCTTCATCAAGAGAGTAAATCAATGTAGCCAAACAGATTACTAAAAACAACAGTGTTCTATTTCCACAAACACATCCTGGAATGTCCTCTGAAGAAGGCGGGGTTAAACTGCTGTAATTCCATTAGTCTAATCCTGATAACTCATGAGCATAGAGTCTGTTTCAGGAGGGCACAGCTGCAACTGAGCTGGTTCACCTGATGAGCCTGGGACCTGACGACTTGCTGTCCCTCTATCTGTCCCTCAAATGGATCCCATACATCTCGTACAATGTAGCCTTAAACACACACACAACCGTACAACCATGCACACAGACACAGACACAGACACAGACACAGACACAGACACACACACACACACACACACACACACACACACACACGCACACGCACACATACACCATACAATGTGTCAATCAGGTTAGTGTGAGACTCCATTGTCAATAACGGCCGTTCCGTAATAGAACGTTCACCTTTCACCTCCTTCCATCCATCTATTCCTCCCTCCATCCATCTATTCCTCCCTTCATCCATCCATCCTCACTTCATCCATCCATCCTCACTTCATCTCCGCCCTGTCACTGCACCGGCCGCATGTCAGCCCTCAAGTGTGTGTGTGTGTGTGTGTGTGTACAGTATGTGTGTGTGTGTGTGTGTGTACAGTATGTGTGTGTGTCAGTGTTATTGATCTGATGCGCATCTCTGTACACTGGCTAGCCATGACAAATCACATGACACACAGAGGTCAGGGTACGGACTCGCACTAAGGGGGGGAGAAAGGGAGTGATGGGGGAGGGAGATGAGAATAGAGAGGGAGGGAGGGTGGGTGGGGAAAATAATGTAAAGAAGGACGACGAGAGATAGGGGTGGAGAGGCAGAAAGAAAGAAAGCCATAGAGACGGGAAGAGAGAGGAAGTTAAAGGGGACAGAGAAAAAGAAAGGGAGGTCTGAGGATGTGTATATGGAGAGAGGGATGGAGAGAGATGGAGGGAGGGAGGTCAGAGGATGTGTATATGGAGAGAGGGATGGAGAGAGGGATGGAGAGAGATGGAGGGAGGGAGGTCTGAGGATGTGTATATGGAGAGAGGGATGGAGAGAGGAAGAGAGAGAGATGGAGGGAGGGAGGGAGGTCAGAGGATGTGTATATGGAGAGAGGGATGGGAGTGAAGACCCAGCTAGCACATAATGTTCTGAGAACAATCCCAGGTAGCATATAACGTTTGAAGTTCAAAAAAGTTAACCCCAAATAAGCTAGCAGTGTTATTGAAAGTCTTATTGGAATATTTAGTGAGTTTTAAGGAAGTTATTAAAAAAACTCAAAATAACCTACAATTTCCATTCTCAGAGCGTTAATAAAAACTGTCAAGGGACTAGAGTAAAACGCTCCCAGAACAGCCAAGATGTTCACTTCTGTTCTCAGAATGTAAAAGTTTTACCAGTCAGGAAATGTCTGTGAAAACCAAAAACATACGTTCCCACAACTTACAAGGAACCAAATGTGCTAGCTGGATATAAAGATGGAGGGAGGGAGGTATGAGGAGGTGTACAATACATTTTGAAAGTATTCAGACACGTTGACTTTTTCCACATTTTGTTATGTTACAGCCTTATTCTAAAATGGATTAAATAGTTTTTTTCTCCTCGTCAATCTACACACATTTAACCCATAATGACAAAGCAAAAACAGGTTTAAATTTTTCAACGCAGGGACTGGGAAACTAGTCAGGATCGAGGGAAAGATGAACGGAGCAAAGTTTAGAGAGATACTTGAAAAAAACCTGCTCCAGAGCGCTCAGGACCTCAGACTGGGGTGAAGGTTCACCTTCCAACGGGACAACAACCCTAAGCACACAGCCAAGACAACGCAGGAGTGGCTTCGGGACAAGTCTCTGAATGTCCTTGAGTGGACCAGCCAGAGCCCGGACTTGAACCCGACCGAACATCTCTGGAGAGACCTGAAAATAGCTGTGCAGCAACGCTCCCCATCCAACTTGACAGAACTTGAGAGGACGGGACGACACCGGCCCCGAGGACGATCACAGGAACACAGTGCGGGTCGATCAGGACCCGATGCAGCTGCCATCTGCAGCTCTGGGCCAGTACCCCATCGGCTGGGAGGGGTACGGCCCAGAGGAGATGTGCTGGGTTCCTGCAGCGGACATCCTGGATGCTTCGCTGACCAGGGATTTCCACCGTCGGCGCCAGGACCGACACGTACCACATCTCTGTGGTCGTCGGGGGGGTACTGTCACGGATCCCCCCGGTTCTGCTGCTCATTCTGTTCACCAGTTCCGGAGGTCAACGTCACCGGCCTTCTTGGTTGCACTTTACTATGTCATTACGCACACCTGGTTCAAATTCCTCACTGATTGTATTTGTATAAATGTGCCATTTGTTTCCCCCCATTGGGCTGTGGATTATTGTTCCCATGTCCGTTGGTCGTGTGAGTGCCTATGTGTTGTCTCAGCCTGTGCTGCCTGTTTTGTGCATTGTGTATTACGGGTCTTGTCCCGTGTCGTTCTACGAGGTTTACCCTCTCTCTTTTGTTTGGGTACATCCCAGTGTTTTGTATATGTGTTTGTTTTGGGTGTATTTAAAACCCAGATGTGTCCCTGTGCCTGTCTCCAAATCCTTTACACCAGCGTGACACTTTGTCATTATGGGGTATTGTGTGTAGATTGATGAGGGAAAACAATTATTTAATCAATTTGAAAATAAGCAAAGTGTGGGAAGAGGGAAGGGGTCTGAATACTTTCCGAATACACTATACATAAAACAGGAGGAAGGAGAGCTGGAGGGAGGTATGAGATGGTGTAGTCAGCTATAATCTGATGAGCCTTAAGGTGAACCAATCACTTATTCTCAACAATCAATAATTCATAGTGGACTGGCGGCAGTGGAAGTGTGGGTGGGTGCGTGCATGCCTGAGGTTGTATCTACACCTGACACTTACATGTGACTTCCGCTATCAGAATAAGAACGCATTGAAAAGATCTGTTCAGATCTGGCTAACAACTTCAGGAGGTGGTCAGGAATGCATTGTGTGCGGATGTTTCTGTACGCAATCAGGCTACCGAATACAATGGGCGACGTCATCAGCACTCCTCCCACAAGTCTCAAGAAATCATGTGTTTTAGCGAACACTCTTAACCAGAGCGACTTAAAGTAGTGAGTGTCTAGATTTTTGTACTTGTCCCCCATGGCAATCAAACCCACAGCCCTGGCGCTGAATGCGCCATGCTCAACTTACTGAGCCACACTGGACCTTTTCATTATAACGTTGGAGGAAATGCGTTCCTAGCATGTGAGGAACGTGCTTGCTGCCCTCATAAATGGTAGCCAGCTAGCTAGCTAATATTTAGAAATAAAGAGGTAGGCTAACCCATTTACAATCCCTTTAGCGTTGCTTACTAGATTGCTGGTTAGCTACAGAGGTAGCTGGATAGTTAGCTACAGTAGTTAGCTATGGCCATCAGTTGTTGTTGCGTTATCATATTTACCTTATTTCACCATTTGTAGAATACTGGCAAGTTGCATGAACAGTCAAGTCTAGACACCTGAGAGAGAGTGAGGTCCCACTCAGAAAGAGTTCATTACCTCAAGGGCAAGGCCGCACCCAGCCTAGACACACACACACACACACAGGGGGAGCAGGATTGTCTCCCTCCCCCTCTCGCTCTTGTTTTATCACCTTCCCTCTCTCTCTCTCTCTCTCTCTCTCTCTCTCTCTCTCTCTCTCTCTCTCTCTCTCTCTCTCTCACTCTCACTCTCTCTCTCTCACACTCTCTCTCTCTCTCTCTCTCTCTCTCTCTCTCTCTCTCTCTCTCTCTCTCTCTCTCTCTCTCTCTCTCTCTCTCTCTCTCTCTCACTCTCACTCTCACTCTCTCTCTCTCACACTCTCTCTCTCACTCTCACTCTCTCACTCTCTCTCTCTCTCTCTCTCACTCTCTCTCTCTCACTATCTCTCTCTCTCTCTCTCACTCTCTCTCTCTCTCTCTCTCTCTCTCTCTCTCTCTCTCTCTCTCTGAGCTTCAACTTTTCTCTCCCTCTGTTGCACTGTTGTGCTTTCTTGGTTGTCACATAGGCAGATCGCTCAAGAGTGACTTCGAAATTGGACGTCTATCCATGTGCTGAGGACGTCAGCAAATGCCTTCAAAATCGGCCACACAATTTAGTTTGGAGTAACTTCGCAATTTGACGGAATGATACTGCAGGAGTAGTTAACCCAGGGTGTCAAAACACCTAGGAATTTGAGGTTTTTGAAGTTATGTGGATAAATGTATAATTCTGCAGTGAGACTGTGAGAGCTTGTTGTGTCACTTCCTCTATCTCTCCTCCTCTCCCGCCATCTTACCCCATCACTCTTACTATGTCCTTCTTTCTCTCCCTCTCTCTTCTCTTCTCTTCACACACACCACACACACACACAGGACCGGTCCTGGCTGTTCTGGTGCCCTAGGTGAGACAAACAAAATTGCTGCCCCTCAAAACTAGAACAGTCCCAGAAAGCAAAATGTTTTTTTTTTTAGATACGTATTTTCCAGGTGTTGAAATTTGGTTTAATTTAGCTTCTGAATGAAAGCTGAGAATAAATATTTTCCAGACATTTAAAATATGGATGTTCCCAACGTTGAAAATGTTTTTTTCCTGAACAATGAAAAATTTGTTTTTTCACGACGTTGAAATCAGGTTCATTTTCGGTTCTGAAGGAAAGTTGAAAATACATATTTTCCGGAAGTTGAAAATACGTATTTTCCAGACGTTGAAAATAGATATCTATGATTGATTCAGATTTGATCCGGACAGGACCAAAGCCAATGCCCGTAATGTGGGAATCAAGGCCTGTCCGGACTGCACTGACCTTTTTTTAATGAATGTCCATCTATGTGGTAGGTCTACCGTTTGTAAAACACCCCAAAAAATGCCCGGTCTGAACAATACTAAAAAAAAGATGGGGTCGGTCCGTGCTTACTGGGGTGTGGTCTACACTTACTGGGGTGTGGTCTACACTTACTGGGGTGTGGTCTACACTTACTGGGGTGTGGTCTACACTTACTGGGGTGTGGTCTACACTTACTGGGGTGTGGTCTACACTTACTGGGGTGTGGTCTACACTTACTGGGGTGTGGTCTACACTTACTGGGGTGTGGTCTACACTTACTGGGGTGTGGTCTACACTTACTGGGGTGTGGTCTACACTTACTGGGGTGTGGTCTACACTTACTGGGGTGTGGTCTACACTTACTGGGGTGTGGTCTACACTTACTGGGGTGTGGTCTACACTTACTGGGGTGTGGTCTACAGTGTCGGCCACAATGGAACTCTATGAAAGCCCGTCCATGTGGTAGGCCTACCATTTGTAAAACAGTCAGTTATGTTGGCTTCATTAGTCCTGATGCCTGTGACTAATCAATCTGTCTGGTAAAGCTCTGAGTATCAGCTTCCCATCTTTATCAGGGTATATCCTGAGCCTATTTGCAATGAGAATCAATATGTTTACACCGTGGGAAATGCAGAAGTCTTTTCTTTTTTGCTACGATCAGCTCGTCAAAAAATTGACAGATATAAACTTGAAACCACTGATCATGACAATTTAGCCCACGGGGTGAAACTCCTGGACAGCGTGAGTAGCCTGATTGTCCATTTTACTTTGACCTGTCCTGTTTGTAGGATATGCTGTTTGTTAACATGGCAGCACATTTTGGGGGGATTGGGCACCATTTAGATTAGGCTATATAATGGGAGAAACCTGCATGATGTAAAATGTTTCTGTCTCACTACATTCTCATACATTTTATCTCCAGCCTGTAGGCTACAGAAAAGGCCACGTACTCTTTCTACCGTAGGCTATATCTGCTACATGATTCCTGTTCTAATGTTTTAGGGAAGGAACGTTGGATGGAGCATTGTGTCTCTCCTTTTCACAGGGCGGCACCGGGCGCTCACCTAAAAAGCCCACATGCCACTGGTTGAGAGAAATTGTCATTGTTTTTTTGGCAGAATTATGTGAGGATTTATGCGCTGTTGGAGGTGTGTCTTGGTCAGATTGGATAAGAAAATACCGCCCTCGTCAGTCTTCCCGCCATAGGCAGCCGCCTAATGAGCAGGCCAGTCCTTGTGGAGGTGTTTAGACAACATAAGTGTCAATAAATGTACCTGCCTAAAAGCAGAGCGCCATTCCCATGGACCTGATACCTGGTTACAGGGTCTGTGAAAATGCAGGCATCATGACTAGGTCTTTGGAGGGCTTTTATTTGTCCATGTTCTTTACCCCCGACCCCTTTCAGATACACTAAAAAGCTGGTATAAGAATGCAGGCATGGTAAATTGGGTGGGATTGGGATTTTGGTCTATGTATGAACACACACATTCACACACACTTGCCCAGGCAGAGTTCACCACACCTAATGTTCCCTCCTCCTTGTGTTCCAATATGAACAGACCTGTAAGAGGACTATTTATCTGGTTAGAGCCTCCCTGCTGAAGATGGATGGAGGGAGAGAGAAAGATGGAGTGAGAGAGGGAGGGAGCAAGAGAGGGTGTGCGTGCATTGTTGTTTTAATCCTATAACTGTCATAGGGAGCAGTTTATCCCAAAGACTGCAGGGTGAGTGTCTGTAATGGATAGAGCCTTTTCATGTAAATGCAACTAGGGTTTACTACTAAGCTGTTTGACTATCAGACCTTACGTCATACTGACATAGTCCCTTCAGAAGCCCAAACACTGTATAAAGCAGTGTTAGTCTTACTGTAAAAGAGAGGTTCGAGTGGGAGAGAAGGAACAAGAGGTAGACAAGATTGTGTGTGTGCACCCCAAATGGAAGCCTGTTTCCTGCATAGCGCACTCCTTTTGAACAAAAGTCATGCACTACATAGGGAATTGGGTGCCATTTGAGACGCAGCTGTGTGTGTCCCTGTCTGGATCCCTCTCAGAGAAGTGAGTCAGCACTGGTGTAGTCCCCAGCCGGCCCCTATCACTCCCTGTGACTCTGGCCGTCCATCTACAGCACACACAAACACACACAGGCATGCACGGCGCACACACACACACACACACACACACACACACACACACACACACACACACACACACACACACACACACACACACACACACACACACACACACACACACACACACACACACACACACTCAAACAGACATGCACAGCACACACACGCGGACACACAGCACACACACACAGACACACAGACATGCATGGCACACACACACACATACACAAACAGACACACACAGAAACATGCGTACAGACCCACGCACACACACACAGAGAGAATCTGTCCGAAGGAGAGACAGAGGGATGTGTGTGGAGCCTCAGGCAGAGGACTGAACAAAACACTTGAGAAAGGGGAAGGAGGGGAGGGATGGAGGGATAGGAGGAGGAAATGAGCCTTCCTAACTCCAAACTCAGACAAAAGAGAGAGACAGAGGATGAAGGGAAGGAGAGGGCGGTCTCATCCTGTCCTCTTCCCTCTATCTGTAAGATGCACCACTGTCCTGTGAGCCTGCCAGACACAAAATCATTTCCTAACAGTACTGCTTCAATCTTTTCTTTACACTCTCTCATCCATCTCTTTTTTCAATGTTTCCAGCCGTGTCCCGGTGCCAGTGAGCCTGTCGGTCCTGAGTGTGTATCAGTCCTCTTGCCAGACTTGTACACTGAGTGTACAAAACATGACACAGACTGATCAGGTGACACAGACTGATCAGGTGAATCCAGGTGAAAGCTATGATCCCTTATTGATGTCACCTGTTAAATCCACTTCAATCAGTATAGATGAAGGGGAGGAGACAGGTTAAAGAAGGATTGTTAAGCCTTGAGACAATTGAGACATGGATTGTGTGTGTGTGCCATTCAGAGGGTGAATGTGCAAGACAGATTTAAGTGCCTTTGAACGGGGTATGGTAGTAGGTGTCAGGCGCACCGGTTTAAGTGTATCTAGAACTGCAACGCCACTGGGTTTTTCACACTCAACAGTTTACCATGTGTATCAAGAATGGTCCACCAACCAAAGAACATCCGGCCAACTTGACACAACTGTGGGAAGTATTGGAGTCAACATTGGCCAGCATCCCTGTGGAACGCTTCGACATCTTGTAGAGACCTCCCCCTGACGAATTGAGGCTGTTCTGATGGCAAAAGGGGGTGCAACTCAATATTAAGAAGGTGTTCCTAATGTTTTGTGCACTCAGCGTAGATCAAACAGCCTCAGTCTCAGCAGATTGTCTCAGCTCACACCACTGCCTCCACACACACATTAATACCATGGAACTCCCTCTGACCAGCACGCTAACACACACACACATTAATACCATGGAACTCCCTCTGACCAGCACGCTAACACACACACACATTAATACCATGGAACTCCCTCTGACCAGCACGCTAACACACACACACACACACACATTAATACCATGGAACTCCCTCTGACCAGCACGCTAACACACACACACACATTAATACCATGGAACTCCCTCTGACCAGCACACTAACACACACACACACACACACATTAATACCATGGAACTCCCTCTGACCATCACCTTAACACACACATTAATACCATGGAACTCCCTCTGACCAGCACGCTAACACACACACACACATTAATATCATGGAACTCCCTCTGACCAGCACGCTAACACACACACACACACACATTAATACCATGGAACTCCCTCTGACCAGCACGCTAACACACACACACATTAATACCATGGAACTCCCTCTGACCAGCACGCTAACACACACACACACACATTAATACCATGGAACTCCCTCTGACCAGCACGCTAACACACACACACATTAATACCATGGAACTCCCTCTGACCAGCACGCTAACACACACACACACACACACATTAATATCATGGAACTCCCTCTGACCAGCACGCTAACACACACACACACACACACATTAATACCATGGAACTCCCTCTGACCAGCACGCTAACACACACACACATTAAAATACCATGGAACTCCCTCTGACCAGCACGCTAACACACACACACATTAATACCATGGAACTCCCTCTGACCAGCACGCTAACACACACAAACACACACACATTAATACCATGGAACTCCCTCTGACCAGCACGCTAACACACACACACATTAATACCATGGAACTCCCTCTGACCAGCACGCTAACACACACACACACACACACACATTAATACCATGGAACTCCCTCTGACCAGCACGCTAACACACACACACACACACACATTAATACCATGGAACTCCCTCTGACCAGCACGCTAACACACACACACATTAATACCATGGAACTCCCTCTGACCAGCACGCTAACACACACACACACATTAATACCATGGAACTCCCTCTGACCAGCACGCTAACACACACACACACATTAATACCATGGAACTCCCTCTGACCAGCACGCTAACACACACACACACATTAATACCATGGAACTCCCTCTGACCAGCACGCTAACACACACACACACATTAATACCATGGAACTCCCTCTGACCAGCACGCTAACACACACACACACACACACATTAATACCATGGAACTCCCTCTGACCATCACCTTAACACACACATTAATACCATGGAACTCCCTCTGACCAGCACGCTAACACACACACACACATTAATACCATGGAACTCCCTCTGACCAGCACGCTAACACACACACACATTAATACCATGGAACTCCCTCTGACCAGCACGCTAACACACACACACACATTAATACCATGGAACTCCCTCTGACCAGCACGCTAACACACACACACACATTAATACCATGGAACTCCCTCTGACCAGCACGCTAACACACACACACACATTAATACCATGGAACTCCCTCTGACCAGCACGCTAACACACACACACACACACACATTAATACCATGGAACTCCCTCTGACCATCACCTTAACACACACATTAATACCATGGAACTCCCTCTGACCAGCACGCTAACACACACACACACATTAATATCATGGAACTCCCTCTGACCAGCACGCTAACACACACACACACACACACATTAATACCATGGAACTCCCTCTGACCAGCACGCTAACACACACACACATTAATACCATGGAACTCCCTCTGACCAGCACGCTAACACACACACACACACATTAATACCATGGAACTCCCTCTGACCAGCACGCTAACACACACACACATTAATACCATGGAACTCCCTCTGACCAGCACGCTAACACACACACACACACACACACACACATTAATATCATGGAACTCCCTCTGACCAGCACGCTAACACACACACACATTAATACCATGGAACTCCCTCTGACCAGCACGCTAACACACTCACACATTAATACCATGGAACTCCCTCTGACCAGCACGCTAACACACACACACACATTAATACCATGGAACTCCCTCTGACCAGCACGCTAACACACACACACACACACACATTAATACCATGGAACTCCCTCTGACCAGCACGCTAACACACACACACACATTAATACCATGGAACTCCCTCTGACCAGCACGCTAACACACACACACACATTAATACCATGGAACTCCCTCTGACCAGCACGCTAACACACACACACATTAATACCATGGAACTCCCTCTGACCAGCACGCTAACACACACACACACACACACATTAATACCATGGAACTCCCTCTGACCATCACACTCACACACACACACACACACACATTAATACCATGGAACTCCCTCTGACCAGCACGCTAACACACACACACATTAATACCATGGAACTCCCTCTGACCAGCACGCTAACACACACACACATTAATACCATGGAACTCCCTCTGACCAGCACGCTAACACACACACACATTAATACCATGGAACTCCCTCTGACCAGCACGCTAACACACACACACACATTAATACCATGGAACTCCCTCTGACCAGCACGCTAACACACACACACACATTAATACCATGGAACTCCCTCTGACCAGCACGCTAACACACACACACACATTAATACCATGGAACTCCCTCTGACCAGCACGCTAACACACACACACACATTAATACCATGGAACTCCCTCTGACCAGCACGCTAACACACACACACACATTAATACCATGGAACTCCCTCTGACCAGCACGCTAACACACACACACACACACACACACACACACACACACACACACACACACACACACACACACACACATTCTCTTGGGCAGGGGCATGCAGAGGACAGGGGACCCAGGAGCTAACTGTTGGAAGACGATGAAGACAGTGGCACTTTGTCACACATCCTCCCATTATATAGACACTGGCACACACACACACACGCACGTACACACACACGTACACACACACGTACACACACAAAGAGGGGAGACAAATGCGGTAAAGGAGAGAGAGAGAAGCAGAAATCAAAAGCATGAATATAGTAGAAAAGTAGAAAGAAACATTTCAAAAGCAACCGAACAACATTGTGACAGTAGAGAGATACAGCCAGCGATGCTGCATAATGGTGTCTGTCACTAATACAGTAGAGAGATACAGCCAGCGATGCTGCATAATGGTGTCTGTCACTAATACAGTAGAGAGATACAGCCAGCGATGCTGCATAATGGTGTCTGTCACTAATACAGTAGAGAGATACAGCCAGCGATGCTGCATAATGGTGTCTGTCACTAATACAGTAGAGAGATACAGCCAGCGATGCTGCATAATGGTGTCTGTCACTAATACAGTAGAGAGATACAGCCAGCGATGCTGCATAATGGTGTCTGTCACTAATACAGTAGAGAGATACAGCCAGCGATGCTGCATAATGGTGTCTGTCACTAATACAGTAGAGAGATACAGCCAGCGATGCTGCATAATGGTGTCTGTCACTAATACAGTAGAGAGATACAGCCAGCGATGCTGCATAATGGTGTCTGTCACTAATACAGTAGAGAGATACAGCCAGCGATGCTGCATAATGGTGTCTGTCACTAATACAGTAGAGAGATACAGCCAGCGATGCTGCATAATGGTGTCTGTCACTAATACAGTAGAGAGATACAGCCAGCGATGCTGCATAATGGTGTCTGTCACTAATACAGTAGAGAGATACAGCCAGCGATGCTGCATAATGGTGTCTGTCACTAATACAGTAGAGAGATACAGCCAGCGATGCTGCATAATGGTGTCTGTCACTAATACAGTAGAGAGATACAGCCAGCGATGCTGCATAATGGTGTCTGTCACTAATACAGTAGAGAGATACAGCCAGCGATGCTGCATAATGGTGTCTGTCACTAATACAGTAGAGAGATACAGCCAGCGATGCTGCATAATGGTGTCTGTCACTAATACAGTAGAGAGATACAGCCAGCGATGCTGCATAATGGTGTCTGTCACTAATACAGTAGAGAGATACAGCCAGCGATGCTGCATAATGGTGTCTGTCACTAATACAGTAGAGAGATACAGCCAGCGATGCTGCATAATGGTGTCTGTCACTAATACAGTAGAGAGATACAGCCAGCGATGCTGCATAATGGTGTCTGTCACTAATACAGTAGAGAGATACAGCCAGCGATGCTGCATAATGGTGTCTGTCACTAATACAGTAGAGAGATACAGCCAGCGATGCTGCATAATGGTGTCTGTCACTAATACAGTAGAGAGATACAGCCAGCGATGCTGCATAATGGTGTCTGTCACTAATACAGTAGAGAGATACAGCCAGCGATGCTGCATAATGGTGTCTGTCACTAATACAGTAGAGAGATACAGCCAGCGATGCTGCATAATGGTGTCTGTCACTAATACAGTAGAGAGATACAGCCAGCGATGCTACATAATGGTGTCTGTCACTAATACAGTAGAGAGATACAGCCAGCGATGCTACATAATGGTGTCTGTCACTAATACAGTAGAGAGATACAGCCAGCGATGCTACATAATGGTGTCTGTCACTAATACAGTAGAGAGATACAGCCAGCGATGCTGCATAATGGTGTCTGTCACTAATACAGTAGAGAGATACAGCCAGCGATGCTGCATAATGGTGTCTGTCACTAATACAGTAGAGAGATACAGCCAGCGATGCTGCATAATGGTGTCTGTCACTAATACAGTAGAGAGATACAGCCAGCGATGCTGCATAATGGTGTCTGTCACTAATACAGTAGAGAGATACAGCCAGCGATGCTGCATAATGGTGTCTGTCACTAATACAGTAGAGAGATACAGCCAGCGATGCTGCATAATGGTGTCTGTCACTAATACAGTAAGTGCAGTATTGACTAAACACCCCTGCTCTTACTGTAGAAGGGCACACTCCCAGGGACACTCCAGTAAAGTGTGTGTATGCATGTGTGTGTGTGTGTGTGTGTGTGTGTGTGTGTGTGTGTGTGTGTGTGTGTGTGTGTGTGTGTGTGTGTGTGTGTGTGTGTGTGTGTGTGTGTGTGTGTGTGTGTGTGTGTAGGGTTGGACAGAAGGGCCTGGAAACCTAGAACACAGCACTTCCTGTTCAGCAGCGCGCGCACACACGTATACATGCTCACACACACATATACATGCTCACACACCTGCTGTCTGTAATGGTGATTTATGTGCAGCCCAAAACAGGTAAGCAGTTGCACACACAGACAGACACACACACACACACACAACATGT
Organism: Salvelinus alpinus; assembly: GCF_045679555.1. Taxonomy (NCBI): domain Eukaryota; kingdom Metazoa; phylum Chordata; class Actinopteri; order Salmoniformes; family Salmonidae; genus Salvelinus; species Salvelinus alpinus. Next base: position 30,316,500 of record NC_092091.1, on the reverse strand, counting down.
GAAAATACAAGCAAACACACACATACGGAAACAAACAGTCTCTCTCTGATGTGAAGGTGTAAGTAGCAGAAATAGAGAAGGAGATTGATGAGACAGACGAGGGTGAGAAAAAACATACTTTAGTCTCGGAATAACTGTACACATAATATGTACAGACAGACAGACAGACAAAAAGACAGAGAGTGAGGTCTTCCCGCTCCCCTTTCTCCTTAGCATATTGAATGGGTACAGACCCAGAAACAGACCCGTGCTGCTTCAGCTCCCTCAGTCCTCCACACGAGCAGATCTGGAGCCAGTCCAAGCCCTTCCCCCTGAGGCCTGGCTTGGGAAGCTCCTAACCCGCTCCCTAGGCTTCATCCTGGGCGTGTGGGCCTGGCAGGAGCTGGCAGCACCACAATGCTATCGTCCCAGAGAAAGAGATTATAACCACACACGGCACGCATTGTCCTAACGATTCACACACACACACACGGCACGCATTGTCCTAACGATTCACACACACACACACGGCACGCATTGTCCTAACGATTCACACACACACACACGGCACGCATTGTCCTAACGATTCACACACACACACACGGCACGCATTGTCCTAACGAGTCACACACACACACACACGGCACGCATTGTCCTAACGATTCACACACACACACACGGCACGCATTGTCCTAACGATTCACACACACACACACGGCACGCATTGTCCTAACGATTCACACACACACACACGGCACGCATTGTCCTAACGATTCACACACACACACACGGCACGCATTGTCCTAACGATTCACACACACACACACGGCACGCATTGTCCTAACGATTCACACACACACACACGGCACGCATTGTCCTAACGATTCACACACACACACACGGCACGCATTGTCCTAACGATTCACACACACACACACGGCACGCATTGTCCTAACGATTCACACACACACACACACGGCACGCATTGTCCTAACGATTCACACACACACACACGGCACGCATTGTCCTAACGATTCACACACACACACACACGGCACGCATTGTCCTAACGATTCACACACACACACACGGCACGCATTGTCCTAACGATTCACACACACACACACACGGCACGCATTGTCCTAACGATTCACACACACACGAGCACCTGCGTGACACAGAAGCTGCAGATTGCTTTGCCACCCCAGCCATTGTCATAATGATAATTGTGTGTAAGAAATAATAGAACAGACAGAATATAACACAATCTACTAGAAGTAGCTCTATGGTAGAACATTGCCTCAAGCTTAACCTGCTGAGAATGGACACGAGGATTCAATCAGAGATCAGAGTCTCTCTAGACAGACGGGTTGCCTCCCAAAATGTACCAATGCACCAGCTTACACATCTGTAGAAGTTCCCACATCCTAAACGTGCAATAGGTTAGCTGATACGCCCAGGGGACAGGAAGATCTACAGGCTCTCACAGTCTCACGTCAGAATTAGGTGTTAATCCCTGTTTCTCAAACATCACATTTCAAAGAGTTAAAGGTTAAGTTTAAGCATTAACTCTGAATTTTTAAGGTTAGTGTTAAGATTAGGCATTAACTCTGAATGGTTAAGGTAAGGGTTAAGGTTTGGGATAGGCTTAAAACAAAAACAGCTTTCTATCACTGGATTTGAACACGTAACCTTTGGAACCTGAGGCAGATGCTTCCATTCATCCACCATCCCAGTCTACAACATAGACGCCTACTTGAAGGTAACAGTGCTCACTGTCATCTCCCGACGTCCTCAGACTTGGATGGACGTCAAATACTAACTTGTATCATGAGTGACCTGCTTGGGTAGATTACAGTCCACCTCTGGTGTGTGTGTGTGTGTGTGTGTGTGTGTGTGTGTGTGTGTGTGTGTGTGTGTGTGTGTGTGTGTGTGTGTGTGTGTGTGTGTGTGTGTGTGTGTGTGTGTGTGTGTGTGTGTGTGTGTGTGTGTGTGTGTGTGTGTGTGTGTGTGTGTGTGTGTGTGTGTGTGTGTGTGTGTGTGTGTGTGTGTTTACAGTAATTAATCCAGCTAAGGATATTGGATTTCTCTTTCTAGGGAGTACACCAGGATATAGCCCACCTTTATCAGCTCCAACCACAAACACACACACACACACACACACACACACACACACACACACACACACACACACACACACACACACACACACACACACACACACACACACACACACACACACACACACACACACACACACCTCTGTTAAACTGTAAACACTCCTAAGCATGTAATAGTTTAGCTGATCCGCCCAGGGGACAGGTAGATTACTGTTCATCTCTGGTGTGTGTGTGTGTGTGTGTGTGTGTGTGTGTGTGTGTGTGTGTGTGTGTGTGTGTGTGTGTGTGTGTGTGTGTGTGTGTGTGTGTGTGTGTGTGTGTGTGTGTGTGTGTGTGTGTGTGTGTGTGTGTGTGTGTGTGTGTGTTTATGTGTGTTTATGTGTGTTTATGTGTGTCCCCGCTCAGATGATAACAGGCAGGCTGTGGCTTTAAAGCCCAACACTTACACCCCTTTAATCCACCACTGCCTCAGACACACGCATACACACTAATAAGCCTAGCAGCCTCGGTACTAGAAAGCAGGAGGAGAGAGGAGATAAGAAGAAGAGAGGGAGGAGAGAAGAAGAGGAGAGAAGAAGAAGAAAGGGAGGAGAGAAGAAGAGAGGGAGGAGAGAAGAAGAAGAGGGAGGAGAGAAGAAGAAGAGAGAGGAGAGAAGAAGAAGAAGATGAGAGAACAGAAGAAGAAGAGAGGGAGGAGAGAAGAAGAAGAGAGGGAGGAGAGAAGAAGAGAGGGAGGAGAGAAGAAGAAGAGGGGGATTAGAGAAGAAGAAGAGAGGGAGGAGAGAAGAAGAAGAGAGGGAGGAGAGAAGAAGAAGAGATGGAGGAGAGAAGAAGAAGAGAGGGAGGAGAGAAGAAGAAGAGAAGAAACTAGCTCCCTGGTGTACAGAAAATACCCGAGCTCTGAAGCAAGCTTCCAGAAAATTGGAACGGAAATGGCGCCACACCAAACTGGAAGTCTTCCGACTAGCTTGGAAAGACAATACCGTGCAGTATCGAAGAGCCCTGACTGCTGCTCGATCATCCTACTTTTCCAACTTAATTGAGGAAAATAAGAACAATCCAAAATTTCTTTTTGATACTGTTGCAAAGCTAACTAAAAAGCAGCATTCCCCAAGAGAGGATGGCTTTCACTTCAGCAGTAATAAATTCATGAACTTCTTTGAGGAAAAGATCATGATCATTAGAAAGCAAATTACGGACTCCTCTTTAAATCTGCGTATTCCTCCAGGGCTTAGCTGTCCTGGATCTGCACAGCTCTGTCAGGGCCTGGGATCGGGAGAGACACTTAAGTGTTTTAGTACTATATCTCTTGACACAATGATGAAAATAATCATGGCCTCTAAACCTTCAAGCTGCATACTGGATCCTATTCCTACTAAACTACTGAAAGAGCTGCTTCCTGTGCTTGGCCCTCCTATGTTGAACATAATAAACGGCTCTCTATCCACCGGATGTGTACCAAACTCACTAAAAGTGGCAGTAATAAAGCCTCTCTTGAAAAAGCCAAACCTTGACCCGGAAAATTAAAAAAACTATTGGCCTATATCGAATTTTCCATTCCTCTCAAAAATGTTAGAAAAAGCTGTTGCGCAGCAACTCACTGCCTTCCTGAAGACAAACAATGTATACGAAATGCTTCAGTCTGGTTTTAGACCCCATCATAGCACTGAGACTGCACTTGTGAAGGTGGTAAATGACCTTTTAATGGTGTCAGACCGAGGCTCTGCATCTGTCCTCGTGCTACTAGACCTTAGTGCTGCCTTTGACACCATCGATCACCACATTCTTTTGGAGAGACTGGAAACCCAAATTGGTCTACACGGACAAGTTCTGGCCTGGTTTAGATCTTACCTGTCGGAAAGATATCAGTTTGTCTCTGTGAATGGTTTGTCCTCTGACAAATCAACTGTACATGTCGGTGTTCCTCAAGGTTCCGTTTTAGGACCACTATTGTTTTCACTATATATTTTACCTCTTGGGGATGTTATTCTTAAACATAATGTTAACTTTCACTGCTATGCGGATGACACACAGCTGTACATTTCAATGAAACATGGTGAAGCCCCAAAATTGCCCTCGCTAGAAGCCTGTGTTTCAGACATAAGGAAGTGGATGGCTGAAAACGTTCTACTTTTAAACTCGGACAAAACAGAGATGCTTGTTCTAGGTCCCAAGAAACAAAGAGATCTTCTGTTAAATCTGACAATTAATCTTGATGGTTGTAAAGTCGTCTCAAATAAAACTGTGAAGGACCTCGGCATTACTCTTGACCCTGATCTCTCTTTTGACGAACATATCAAGACTGTTTCAAGGACAGCTTTTTTCCATCTACTTAACATTGCAAAAATCTGAAATTTTCTGTCCAAAAATGATGCAGAAAAATTAATCCATGCATTTGTTACTTCTAGGTTAGACTACTGCAATGCTCTACTTTCCGGCTACCCGGATAAAGCACTAAATAAACTTCAGTTAGTGCTAAATACGGCTGCTAGAATCCTGACTAGAACCAAGAAATTTGATCATATTACTCCAGTGCTAGCTTCCCTACACTGGCTTCCTGTTAAGGCAAGGGCTGATTTCAAGGTTTTACTGTTAACCTATAAAGCGTTACATGGGCTTGCTCCTACCTATCTTTCCGAGTTGGTCCTGCCGTACATACCTACACGTACGCTACGGTCACAAGACGCAGGCCTCCTAATTGTCCCTAGAATTTCTAAGCAAACAGCTGGAGGCAGGGCTTTCTCCTATAGATCTCCATTTTTATGGAATGGTCTGCCTACCCATGTGAGAGACGCAGACTCGGTCTCAACCTTTAAGTCTTTACTGAAGACTTATCTCTTCAGTAGGTCATATGATTGAGTGTAGTCTGGCCCAGGAGTGTGAAGGTGAACGGAAAGGCTCTGGAGCAACAAACCGCCCTTGCTGTCTTTGCCTGGCCGGTTCCCCTCCACTGGGATTCTCTACCTCTAACCCTATTACAGGGGCTGAGTCACTGGCTTACTGGTGCTCTTTCATGCCGTCCCTAGGAGGGGTGCGTCACTTGAGTGGGTTGAGTTACTGACGTGATCTTCCTGTCTGGGTTGGCGCCCCCCCTTGGTTTGTGCTGTGGTGGAGATCTTTGGGGGCTATACTCGGCCTTGTCTCAGGATTGTAAGTTGGTGGTTGAAGATATCCCTCTAGTGGTGCGGGGGCTGTGCTTTGGCAAAGTGGGTGGGGTTATATCCTTCCTGTTTGGCCCTGTCCGGGGGTATCATCGGATGGGGCCACAGTGTCTCCTGAACTCTCCTGTCTCAGCCTCCAGTATTTATGCTGCAGTAGTTTGTGTCGGGGGGCTAGGGCCAGTTGGTTATATCTGGAGTACTTCTCCTGTCTTATCCAGTGTCCTGTGTGAATGTAAGTATGCTCTCTCTAATTCTCTCCTTCTCTCTTTCTTTCTCTCTCTCGGAGGACCTGAGCCCTAGGACCATACGTCAGGACTACTGGGCATGATGACTCCTTGCTGTCCCCAGTCCACCTGGCCTTGCTGCTGTCCCAGTTTCAACTGTTCTGCCTGTGGTTATGGAACCCCTACCTGTCCCAGACCTGCTGTTTTCAACTCTTAATTATCGGCTATGAAAAGCCAACTGACATTTATTCCTGATTATTATTTGACCATGCTTGTCGTTTATGAACATTTTGAACATCTTGGCCATGTTCTGTTATAATCTCCACCCGGCACAGCCAGAAGAGGACTGGCCATCCCTCATAGCCTGGTTCCTCTCTAGGTTTCTTCCTAGGTTTTGGCCTTTCTAGGGAGTTTTTCCTAGCCACCGTGCTTCTACACCTGCATTGCTTGCTGTTTGGGGTTTTAGGCTGGGTTTCTGTACAGCACTTCGAGATATTAGCTGATGTACGAAGGGCTATATAAAATAAACGTGATTGATTGATTGATTGATTGATTGATTGAAGAGAGGGAGGAGAGAAGAAGGGGGAAAGAGAAAAGATGGCCTTAGGTATTTCTACATCTAGTGTCATCTCCCTCCACCCTGGCTCCAAAACATGACAGCCATGCAATGAAGAATTGTTTCTGAACAAAAGTTTGCTCATCAGAGAGGGACGGAAGGAGGGAGACAGAGAGGAAGAGAGTGAGATAAACAAGAGGGAAAAATAGATAGAAAATATGAAGAAAGGAGGAGGGATCGCTTACATCTGTCTTTTATAAAGCTGCTGTAGGAATAACTGAGAGATCACTCCAGAGTCATGACGAAATCTTAGGTTTTTGCAGGTCCCCAGGACGTCGGGAGACGCCAACAAAACCGTCCACTTGGGGAAAAACACTTCAACTTGAAAAGCCTAATCGTCGCACCACGACACACACAGACACACACAGACACACACGCAGAGAACACACACACTAATAAGCCTAGCAGCCTCGGGGTGAGAAGGTAGGATGGGAGAGGAGATAAGAAGAAGAGAGTGAGGAGAGAAGAAGAAGAGGGAGGAAAGAAGAAGAAGAGAGGGAGGAGAAGAAGAAGAGGGAGGAGAGAAGAAGAAGAGAGGGAGGAGAGAAGAAGAAGAGGGAGGAGAGAAGAAGAAGAGAGGGAGGAGAGAAGAAGAAGAGAGGGAGGAGAGGAAAAGAGGGATGTTCCCGTATGCTTCAACTCCCTATTCCTTCTCACCCTCCAAACCTCCCCCTTCCCCCCTCCTTCACTCCCCATCCCTCTGGTCCCACACCTTACATTTATTTTCCTTCCATCCCCCTTCTCCCTGTCCTCCTCCCCTCCTCTATTACCCCAGCTTTAGTTCCTAGGAGAGGTGACACACTTTCAGGATAAATTTAGAAACGAGGTGCAATCCTGAGGCCAGAGCAGAGAAGACACACACACAGAGAGAGAGAGAGAACACACACAGGTGCCAAAACCTATAGACACACACTAACATGCTGTATGCCTAAGGCTACATAGACACGTGCCTGACGTAGCCACACACACACACCATACAACATAATCATGCCCTTAAACACACTCTCTCTCTCTCTCTTTTCCACTCACTCACTCACTCACACACACGCACGCACGCACGCACGCACGCACGCACGCACACACACACACACACACACACACATACACACACACACACACACACACGACCGGGGGTATAGAGGGCAGACACTTAATGCTTCTGCTGTGAGAGACAGAACGTGTCTGCTCAGAGAGACAGAGAGAGAGAGAGAGAGAGAGAGACAGAGAGAGAGAGAGAGAATGTGTCTGCTTAGAGAGACAGAGAGAGGGAGACAGAACGTGTCTGCTCAGAGAGACAGAGAGAGAGAGACAGAATGAGAGAGAGAGAGAGAGAGAGAGAGAGAGAGAGAGAGAGAGAGAGAGAGAGAGAGAGAGAGAGAGAGAGAGAGAGAGAGAGAGAGAGAGAGAGACAGAACGTGTCTGCTCAGAGAGACAGAGAGAGGGAGACAGAGAGAGAGAGAGAGAGATAGAGACAGAGAGAGGGAGACAGAACGTGTCTGCTCAGAGAGAGAGAGAGAGAGAGAGAGAGAGAGAGAGAGAGAGAGAGAGAGAGAGAGAGAGAGAGAGAGAGAGAGAGAGAGAGAGAGAGAGAGAGAGAGAGAGAGAGAGAGAGAGAGAGAGTAGGGGTGGAGAGGAGGGGACTAAACTCATCATCTCTACACCGACAGACCCTCAGTGAGGTATTGCCCTCTGCTTCACTGCTCAACCCTGAACAGCCTCTCTAGTCCCTCCTCTCATCCCTCCATCCCTCCCCTCCTTCCTCCATCCCCTCCTCCACCCTTCATTCCCCAACAATCAACACAACCACTGAGTTTTTCTCATTTGTGTGTAAGATGCTTTGGGGATTTCTACATCTAGTGTCATCTCCCTCCACCCTGGCTCCAAAACATGACAGCCATGCAATGAAGAATTGTTTCTGAACAAAAGTTTGCTCATCAGAGAGGGACGGAAGGAGGGAGACAGAGAGGAAGAGAGTGAGTTAAACAAGAGGGGAAAATAGATAGAAAATATGAAGAAGAGGGGAGGAGGGATCGCTTAGATGTGTCTTTTGACAGAGTTGCTGTAGTAATAAAGACTACTGGGACTGGAGGAGATCAATACACACACACACACGCACACACACACACACACACATACACACACACACAAACTCACTACTGGGACTGGAGAAGATCAATATTCTGGGTACCAAACACTATGTGAGTAAACAGCAGTAATGAACACACATTTGTACACAACACCTCCCAGAGAACCACTGCACACAGGGACATGGTAAACATAGAGTAAACATTGCCTTGACAGAGTACTATAATGACCAGACATACTCCAATAAACTTACACTCACACACAAGTACACACACCTGCATCTCCACGCACACACGCGTAAACACACGCACGTACATACACAGTTGACAGGTGTTTCTGAGGTCACCCTGAACCAGAGCTCTGGCTCTGACCAACACACACACACACACACACACACACACACACACACACACACACACACACACACACACACACACACACACACACACACACACACACACACACACAAACACATTGATGAGCTGAATAAAGAGGGAGAGGGGACGAGAGGGAGATAGAGGAGGATAGAGAGATGCGTTGAGGGGTATAGATGAAAGCAGGTGGGGACAAGAAACACAGACTGTTCTCTGTAAATGATCCGTGTTTATGAGGCCAAAGTGTGTGTATGAGATCTAGTCATCTGATGTATTCAGTCTAATGACTCTGAGACGGACAGAGTGACTGAGTGGGAGGGTGGGGAAGCTAGGAGAGGTAAGTGTTTGTTGGCTGGAGTTCATACCACCTTGCTACACACACACACACAGTGCCACTAGTCAGTGCAAAGCAGATGTGTGGACATGTGTTTCCCCAGTAAACAAGCCCACTGGGAGAGAGAGGACACAACAGGACAAAACTCCATCACACCTCGGTCCCTCCCTCCCACACACACACACACACACACACACACACACACACACACACACACACACACACACACACACACACACACACACACACACACACACACACACACACACACACACACACACGACCAAATATGGTAGTGAGAGGAAGCCCAGTGGTTGGCAGTGGGAGAAGATGGAACGAGATGGATTTTTTATTTTCTCATCGATCAAACATTTGATCTCAACACAATTTTATTTTCCCAAAAGCAGAATCTGTTACGAACAGAGTAGACTAAGTTTTGTAGACTTTACCCTTTGCCCAAAGTTTTAAAACATTGTGTTGTTTAGGAGTGCAAAGGCGAACTACGTTATTGCACACGCTCACTTCACAGAGTAGGC
>NC_092091.1:30279571-30302071 GCF_045679555.1 Salvelinus alpinus | reverse complement strand
TCCTTCATATTTTATACAGACATGGTTATACAGTGTATATACACTGGGTGTACACTTTTGCCCTCAGAACAGCCTCAATTCGTCGGGGCATGGACTCAACAAGGTCCACACCTTTTCACATTTTCCTCCACGAGAAAATTGCAACCATCACGTTAACATCCCAGAATTCTTGTTCAAACCGGAAATGCTATTTTAAAGCATATAATACCAGCAGGGTTAAAAATAGGGCATGATTATAACACTGTCAATGGAGAAATACGGACTGGAATCTAACAGCTTTTGTTGTATTTGTCACATTTCAATCAACTCAAAGTTCTGTAAAAGTCACCACACTATTTCATTAATTTGGCCTAGTTTTAAATGTCAACAAGCTCTCACAGTCTCACTGCAGAACAATACGTTTTTCCAGGTTTCTCGAAACATCACATTTTGAAGTCGCTCTAAACATCAAATTTCGATGTGTTTGGGATGAAACATCACATTTGGAAGTTGCAAAAACGAGTGCCTTTCACTTTAATTGAAAATGCAACCATTGGAGACAGAGCTTGCGGATTACACCCATCCACCACCCCCGTCCACAACGCCCTAGCAAAACCCAAGCCTACTTATGGTAATAGCACTCACCACTGCCCCTAGTGGCAAAGTCCAGTATTTAGGCAAACAGCTTCCACATGAGCTCTAATATTTTAAACATATTTGACACACAGAAACAACTCTATGGTTAACTAAGGCAGTCATTCTAACTGGGTTAAGATAATGGTTAAAGTTTGAGACACAGAAACAACTCTAGAGTTAACTTTAGGCCTTCATTCCGATTGCTTAACATTTCAGGCATTAATTCCGATTGGTTAAAACAAGGATTATGGTTTTGTGACAGGGTTAAAACAGAAAAATAACTCCACAGTTAAGTTTAGTCAGCAATTAAGACTCGCCTTGTTAACTTACGTTGGACAGATGGCACAGCGGTCTAAGCAGCACACTCCTGCTCCATAGACTTCAGGTTCAATCCTAGCTCTGGGCACTTGTTTTGACTTTTTTGCCCCTAGTGGATGGTTTTGACAGCGTCTCACGAAGTCCTGGGGACCTGCAAAAACATTAAAGTTTGACTTGAATCTGGACTGATCTCTGTAAATGTAGGCCTAAAATACGGTGCATTCGGAAAGTATTCAGACCCCTTGATTTTTTCCACATTTTGTTACGATACAGCCTTTTCCTCATCAACCTATTCACAATTCCCCATAATGACAAAGCAAAACAGGTTTTTAGACATTTGTGCAAATTCAATAAAAAATAAAAAACTGAAATACCTTATTTACATAGGTATTCAGACCCTTTGATATGAGACTCGAAATTGAGCTCAGGTGCATCCTGTTTCCGTTGATCATCCTTGAGATGTTTCTACAACTTGATTGGAGTCCACCTGTGGTAAATTCAATTGATTGGACATGATTTGGAAAGGTACACACCTGTCTATATAAGGTCCCACAGTTGACAGTGCATATCAGAGCGAAAACTAAGCCATGAGGTTGAATGAATTGTCTGTAGAGATCCAAGACAGGATTGTGTCGAGGCACAGATCTGGGGAAGCGTACCAAAACATTTCTGCAGTATTGAAGGTCCCTAAGAACACAATGGCCTCCATCATTCTTAAATGGAAGAAATTTGGAACCACCAAGACTCTTCCTAGAACTGACCGCCCGGCCAAACTGAGCAATCGGAGGAGAAGGGCCTTGGTCAGGAAGGTGAACACGAACCCGATGGTCACTCTGCCAGAGCTCCAGAGTTTATCTGTGGAGATGGGAGAACCTTCCAGAAGGACAACCATCTCTGCAGCACTCCACCAATCAGGCCTTTATGGTAGAGTGGCCAGATGGAAGCCACTCCTCAGGAAAAGGCAGCCCACTTGGAGTTTGCCAAAAGCCCCCCTAATGGACTCTCAGACCATGAGAAACAAGATTCTCTGTTCTGATGAAACCAAGATTGAACTCTTTGGCCTGAATGCCAAGCGGCACGTCTGGAGGAAACCTGGCACCATCCCTACGGTGAAGCATGGTGGTGGCAGCATCATGCTGTGGGGATGTTTTTCAGCAGCAGGGACTATTAGACTATTCAGGATGGAGGGAAAGATGAACAGAGCAAAGTACAGAGAGATCGTTGATGAAAACCTGTCCACAGCTCTCAGAACCTTAGACTAGAGTGAATGTTCACCTTCCAACAGGACATCGACTCTAAGCACACAGCCAAGACAACGCAGGAGTGGCTTCGGGACAAGTCTCTGAATGTCCTTGAGTGGCCCAGCCAGAGCCAGGATTTGAACCCGATTGAACATCTCTGGAGAGACCTGAAAATAGCTGTGCAGCAACACTCCCCATCCAACCTGACAAAGCTTGAGAGGATCTACAGAGAAGAATGGGAGAAACTCTCCAAATACAGGTGTGCCAAACTTGTAGCGTCATACCCAAGAAGACGTGAGGCTGTAATCACTGCCAAAAGTGCTTCAACAAAGTCCTGAGTAAAGGGTCTGAATACTTATTTAAATGTAGTATTTCAGTTTTTTATTTTTAATACATTTGCAACTAATTCTAAAAACCAATTTATGCTTTGTCATTATGGGGTATAGTGTGTAAATTAATGAAGGGAAATAACTATTGAATTCATTTTAGAATAAGGCTGTAACGTAAATTTCTGGGGGATAAAGTCAAGGGGTCTGAATACTTTCCTGACTGCACTGTATGTGGTTGTGGGTAGAGAAGCTCATTGATAAACACACACACGCGTACACACACACCCATCAGTGCATGTTTAGAGGACATGTAACTATGGGGAGCAGAGCCTATTAATTCCAGAGAGATCAATCCACATTCAAGTCTAAATTTGACAGTTTACTTCCCCCCAGGACGTTAAAACACCCTCAAAGGGGGAAAAAAATGAATTAAATATAGTACCCATAGGTGGGCTTGAACCCACAGTCAATGGAACAGAAGTTCACTGCTTAGACTACTGCACCATCCACCCACATTGAGTTTGCAAGGCAAGTCTTGATTAATTGCTAAACTTAACCATGGATTTGTTTTTCTGTTCATACTTAATCCCAAACATTAATCGTTAACTTAACAAAATGGAATTAACACCTGAAGTTAATTAGCCCTATCCCAAATCTTAATCCTTAGTTTGACCAATCGGAATTAATGCTTGAAGTTAACCCTAGAGTTGTTTCTGTATCCCAAACCTTAACCCTTTACACTGTCGGAATTAATGCCTTAACCGTAGAGTTGTTTCTGTGCCTAATACACTCACCAGAAAAATGAAAACATAGCATTGTGAACTGCCATGGCACAGTGGTCTGAGCAGCGCACTCTGGCTCTGAGCATCACGATTTCGCACCTAGTGCTGGGTAGTCATTTTTCGTATTTTTTTGTTGAGCGCAGAGGAAGGCATATATCGACGTTCTCAGCACCTTTTCAAACGTCCAAAGTTGCATTGTGTTTCTAGTGCTCAGTCTGCCCACACACCCACAGACCCAGTCTCAAACACACACACCCACAGACCCAGTCTGCCCACACACCCACAGACCCAGTCTCAAACACACACCCACAGACCCAGTCTGCCCACACACCCACAGACCCAGTCTCAAACACACACACCCACAGACCCAGTCTCAAACACACACCCCCAGACCCAGTCTCAAACACACACCCCCAGACCCAGTCTCAAACACACACCCCCAGACCCAGTCTCAAACACACACACCCACAGACCCAGTCTCAAACACACACACCCACATACACCAAGGGCCGACTCGCTCTCTCTCTCTTTCTCTCTCTTTCTCATTGAGCCGTCTCAGTCAGTGCTGCTACAATGCCTCCATCCAAAAAGGACTGTAAAACAAAGGTCAGAAACAGCAGAAAACTTGGACACACCCTGGGTGCTGGTAGTGAGGGAGGGCTTATCGAAGCGAGCCAGTTGGTGTTAGCTAGAGGTGTAAGTGAAGCGTGTAAAAGTGTGTGTGTGTGTGTGTGTGTGTGTGTGTGTGTGTGTGTAAAGTTGTCATTCTGTGGAAATCAATCTAAATATGCCTTCCAGCCATACCGCATATTATTCTGCAATTTCACCACATCATTTGCCTCACAGTCCCAAAATAATGGTGTTTAAATTTGTTGCCAAGAAAGTACTATTACTGCAGAGAGAGAGAAGGAAACAGACAGACAGAGAAAGCGAGGAGTGCGAGAAGGAGAGCAGAACAGTCTATGCCACAGACAGACATTAGGATTAAATGAATGTTCATCCCTCCTTCTCCTCTTCCTCAGTAACTACCTCCAAGGTATTTTACAGCCTGGCAGAGTTAAGAGGATTTCACTGCACAGGGAGGATACCCGCTGTTCAATAACTACACACACACACACACACACACACACACACACACACACACACACACACACACACACACACACACACACACACACACACACACACACACACACACACACACACACACACACACACACACACACACACACACACACACACACACACACACACACACACACACACACACACAAGACATACCTCTGTCTGCTGAATACCACAAGGCTTACTGTTAGTCATGGGAATATTAAGTGGCTGTGGCTGTGGTGGTGGTGGTGGTGGTGGGGCAGGGTATTATTCTAATATAATATGATAGGAGAGGGGGTGCTGGTATGTTATGGAACTATGTGAAACTGTAGGATATCAGACCAAACCCACAAAGCCACAGACTGTAGATGGAGATAGATAACGAATGGCTTTTTCAGATTAGAGAGGAGAGAGATGGGGAAGAGAAGGGAGGAAGAGGAGGAGAGGGGGATACTGACACTGAGATAGTCATGGCGATGAACTAATGACTGCACACACACACATACACGCTGTGATGAGGACCAGATTGACAGCGATGTGTTAGGACGATACCGCAGAGCATCACATTAACTATCCCGCCTCAGAGAGAGAGAGTGAGGGAGAGAGAGGAGAGAGAGAATATGTGCTTCACAGAAAATGGAATTACAGCACTAGAATGGACATAACACTTCTTATGACAGTATAAAAGGGCGTTGGTCAACCATTGCTGTGATAAGACTGTGTAAAACAATGAATCTGAAGATTATGTGAACATTTGGTTTATTAGCTAGCTAGCCAGTTTTAGTGGAATGATACCATTCATTTTTCAAATGAATATGCCAGTATGCCAACATTCCTTACAAACAATATAGTGAACCCACAGCCAGACACTGGCTGAATTCAGTTGATGATAGGACAGACAAGTTGTAAATGCAACAAGTACTGATGCTGTATCATATTTTAACACACAGTTTTCCAAGAAAACAAACACTGAGACATTTATGGTCTGTTTACATACTGTATATTTTATTTATACAGAACATGTGTTTAAAATGTGTATACATTGTATTTTTAATTCTATGATTATTTGGGGTTGACAATATTTCTATGGCACAATTTCTGAACTATCACGTCTTACTTTTATTATCCTGCATCAGTAAAGCCTTGTTCACATTATCCACGAGCAATCCCTTATGTTGTGCCAGATGCCATGCATTTCACTGGGGACATCCAGAACGGAGTGGAATCACAACGGCTCCTTGTGGTTGAAGGTTCTGTTGCGAGATGGACGCCGCATACTTTAAAATATGTCCAAACTTTACGTCGTCTGCAGTCCAGCCAGAGTCTGTCGAAGAACAGGAAGTTACCAAACCACAGAAGAAGAAGAAAATATGTGATTTTCGGTGATGGCTTTATGGGATAGCTAGCAACTTGTAAACAATGATGGTAATGAAGTTTGTTTCATGTAATAATTATTAGGTGGAGGTCACTAGCTACAGTGGTATCTTCAACCTAGCCTAGCTTTAAGCTAGCTAGCTAGCTAGCTGCTCTGCAGTGCAGTGCAGCCTAGCTTGACTTGCTAGTAGGTTATAGCAAGTTGAGGAAAAAGTATCTTAATGAAACATGTTTTATTATCAACTGAAACAATATGTTTCTCCTGTCCTGAATGAAAATATCATTTTTTGCAATCTCCCCAAATAAATGCGATCTCTGACGAGAGACTCTCCTCCATATTGTCTAGCATTGTAAAACCCTATCCTATGCTCCAGTAGCGGAATGAGATTGCATGAAGTTGACATACGGCGTAATGAAATACGTCACGATGTAAACGGGGCATAACCGCAGGAAATGCATAACCTATGCTTCTACTGCCATTTCAGTTAGACTGACTTGGATTTTTCCCTGACCAATATGGCCGCCAACTGTTTATGACATAGCTCTTCTAGTAATTTAATAGGATCACTATGATGTTCCCCTCTATTCATTAGGGTTAGAGCAGAGAGCTCTAATGAAATCTCCTCAATAAAACTCCCTGGGCGCCTCTCCTCCATCAGGCTGTTATACTGCTGGAGGGAGGGAGTGATGGAGGGAGGGCTGAGAGTATTTTGCAGTGTATGGTTGTAGAGTTGAGGTAGTTTCTGTGCTGTCTATTCAGCACCACGGACAGTTCATGTACACTCACATTCTGCTGAACAATGCAACACTGTGTGTGTGTGTGTGTGTGTGTGTGTGTGTGTGTGTGTGTGTGTGTGTGTGTGTGGTGTGTGGTGTGTGGTGTGTGGTGTGTGGTGTGTGGTGTGTGTGTGTGTGTGTGTGTGTGTGTGTGTGTGTGTGTGTGTGTGTGTGTGTGTGTGTGTGTGTGTGTGTGTGTGTGTGTGTGTGTGTGTGTGTGTGTGTGTGTGCGTGCGTGCGTGTGTTTGCACATTTATGTGTGTATGGAGCCCCACAGTAGCCCAATTAAGGCTTGATCAGATTGGAGAAATCTATTTGTGGAAGCAGAGTTGTGACTACGTGAGATGACTGCTGAAAAACACCCAGAGCCCACTGCAAGAGGACGGGAGAGAGAGAGAGAGAAAGAGAGAGAAAGGCAGAAAGGACAGCAAGAGAGAAGACAGGTTAAGGCTAAGGGGTAAGCAATTAGCTGTGTGTGTGTGTGTGTGTGTGTGTGTGTGTGTGTGTGTGTGTGTGTGTGTGTGTGTGTGTGTGTGTGTGTGTGTGTGTGTGTGTGTGTGTGTGTGTGTGTGTGTGTGTGTGTGCGTGCGTGCGTGCGTGCGTGCGTGCGGGTGTGTGTGTGCGTGCGTATCTCTCTCAGAGCATTAGCAGGGCTGTGACTGAGTCTTATTAAAGAGCAGAAAGATTAATTAATCTCAGAAAGGCACAAACAAACAAACATACTTGCACTCAAACACGCACACAATAATTGGCGAGGAGATCAATGCAGTCCAGCCATTGGATGCAGTGTGTGTGTGTGTGATGTCCTAACAGCACTGTTGGGGCCAGGGCCATTAGCGTCTCCTGTTTGTGTCTGGGCCTGCAGAGAGGTGGACACACACACACGCCTGCCAGGCTCACCCCTGACCCAGCCACGGCTAATTAACAGTCCGTGTGTGTGTGTGAGGGGGCATCCCACCCTGTGTTGGCCGGTGCCCAAGATTTACCCTGGCCTGGAGGGAGGGAGGAAGGCCTTAGAGAATGACTGGTGGAGCCAAGCGCACTGCTGGCACTGTACAGTAATACCCCACCCTGCAGAGCGATATAACAGTATAAGGCATCAGAAACACACACAGACCCAATAGTATAATCTCTGTTAATATGTAATGATAGAAACCCTTGTAGGAGTATCTGTTGATCAAACATAGTTATCTCTGCCGTCATAGTGTTAATCCCTGTAGCGTCCACACAGATCCCACTGTTGGGTCTGTTACAGAGTTGAGAGAGAGAGAGAGAGAGAGAGAGAGAGAGAGAGATAGAGAGAGAGAGAGAGAGAGAGAGAGAGAGAGAGAGAGAGAGAGAGAGAGAGAGAGAGAGAGAGAAAGTAGCGGTAGAGAACCTGCACCAGAGGTACATGGGAAATATCACCTTAGAACCTCAATCATCTAAAACAGAAGTAGATGGGAGGGGAGAGAGGGGAGGGAGGGGAGAGAGGAGGGAGAGGTGCTCAGAGATAAAGCTGACAGCACACTTCATTTAGGTACTGAATGAAATTACATTATGCTCCTGTCATTTCATTTCTCCCCTCCTCCTCTCAGTCCTTCTGTCGCTCCCTCTCTCCCTGGCTGATCTTATAGTGGGGATATTAAGGGCAGTGTGTCTGTGTGTCCAGCCCCAGGCAGGCAGGAGCACCATCACAGCTAACATTTTGACAGACAGGACGGGGCTGACGGTTTGGGCTGAGTCCCAAAAGGCACCCTATTCCCTATACAGTAGAGTGCACTACTTTTGACCGGAGCCCTATGGGCCGTCGTCAAAGTTAGGGCACTATAATGGGAATAGCGTGCCATTCCGGATGCAGCCTTGGTCTGCTACGGTTAGTGTTGTAGACTTCTGAATCAGCAGACAGTATCTAGCATTATGGGAATTTAGAGGAGGTGGTGTGGTGAACTACTCTAAAGGGATGAGCTATATTCTGCGTGAGAGTACAGCTCAATCGGAGTATAGTTTGAGACTAGGCTTTAGTTTAGCGGGCTAACAGTCTTGTGACTCGTAGGAGACCTGGTTTGTGTGTGTACGTTTCTTGGTCAAATCCACTCTGACGTTTCTCTATGCCCCCCTCCCCTCCTTCCCTCTCCTCCACCCCTCCTCCTCTGTCTCCTCCACCCCCCAAATCCCCCTCCCCCCGTCTCTCTCCGCAGGGTGAATCTGTTATAAGGTTCTTATTGTCCCTGATCAGCATTCTGCCCCGTGTTTATGCAGACACTTCACACTCTTTCTCTCCTTTCTCTCCCTTTCATCTCTCCCATCTTCTCTTTCTCTCCCTTTCATCTCTCCCATCTTCTCTTTCTCTCTCTTTCATCTCTCCCATATTCTCTTTCTCTCCTTTCTCTCTCTTTCATCTCTCCCATCTTCTCGTTCTCTCCTT
The DNA here is from genome assembly GCF_045679555.1 of Salvelinus alpinus. NCBI lineage: Eukaryota > Metazoa > Chordata > Actinopteri > Salmoniformes > Salmonidae > Salvelinus > Salvelinus alpinus. The sequence goes on along the minus strand of NC_092091.1, from coordinate 30,293,121 downwards.
TCTCTCCCTTTCATCTCTCCCATCTTCTCTTTCTCTCTCTTTCATTTCTTCCATCTTCTCTTTCTCTCCTTTCTCTCTTTCATCTCTCCCATCTTCTCTTTCTCTCCTTTCTCTCTCTTTCATCTCTCCCATCTTCTCTTTCTGTCCTTTCTCTCCTTTCTCTCTCTTTCATCTCTCCCATCTTCTCGTTCTCTCATTTCTCTCCCTTTCATCTCTCCCATCTTCTCTTTCTCTCCTTTCTCTCCTTTCTCTCTCTTTCATCTCTCCCATCTTCTCGTTCTCTCCTTTCTCTCCCTTTCATCTCTCCCATCTTCTCTTTCTCTCCTTTCTCTCCTTTCTCTCTCTTTCATCTCTCCCATCTTCTCTTTCTCTCCTTTCTCTCTCTTTCATCTCTCCCATCTTCTCGTTCTCTCCTTTCTCTCTCTTTCATCTCTCCCATCTTCTCTTTCTCTCCTTTCTCTCCTTTCTCTCTTCATCTCTCCCATCTTCTCGTTCTCTCCTTTCTCTCTCTTTCATCTCTCCCATCTTCTCTTTCTCTCCTTTCTCTCTCTTTCATCTCTCCCATCTTCTCTTTCTCTCCTTTCTCTCCTTTCATCTCTCCCATCTTCTCGTTCTCTCCTTTCTCTCCTTTCATCTCTCCCATCTTCTCGTTCTCTCCTTTCTCTCCCTTTCATCTCTCCCATCTTCTCTTTCTCTCCTTTCTCTCTCTTTCATCTTCTCGTTTTCTCCTTTCATCTCTCCCATCTTCTCGTTCTCTCCTTTCTCTCCTTTCATCTCTCCCATCTTCTCGTTCTCTCCTTTCTCTCCTTTCATCTCTCCCATCTTCTCTTTCTCTCCTTTCATCTCTCCCATCTTCTCGTTCTCTCCTTTCATCTCCTTTCATCTCTCCCATCTTCTCTTTCTCTGCGCCTTCGGCTCAGTTCCTCGACCGAATAACACATTTTCTGCATTTATTTGTCTCAAATTCTACAGTTGATTTTCAGAACACTTAACAGTATGTATTCTGAACAGTAAGGAGCTCTTTCTAGACAGGATTATTCAGGACATGCTATACAGTAGAGTAGTCTGTCTTTTGGAAAAGGACAAATCATTGAGTTTATCATTTTGTGATGGTGTATTATGAGTGGACTATCCCTTTAACATGACATACTATTTATGTGTAATCAGTGTTGTGTTGTTCTACAGTGTCTCACTCTGTCTGTCTTCTTCCTCACAAGAATGCACGGTCCACAGTGCATGAAGGGAAAATGGAAATCCTGATTGGGGTTTTACACTCTTGTGTATGGTCGAGCTGGCATGCACACACACACACACAGACATACACACGCAAAAACACACACATACAGTACCAGTCAAATCTACTCATTCAAGGGTTTTTCTTTAATTTTACTATTTTCTACATTGTAGAATAATAGAAGACATCAACACTATGAAATAACACATAAGGAATCATGTAGTAACCAAAAAAGTGTTAAACAAATCAAAATATATTTTATATTTGAGATTCTTCAAAGTAGCCACCCTTTGCCTTGGGACATATTATTAAAATCCAGCACAAAGCCAGACTTCTGCTCTGCCTGTGTATTATAATCAGCACCATCGCCCAGTGGACGGTGATGTCAGATATGTGTTCTACTTTACATTCTGAACGCAGAGCGATCAGCTTTATGCCTGACAGGCAGCGCCAGAGACTGGTGGACAATAAAACACATAGGAGAGAGGGAGAGACAGCGAGAGACAGCGAGAGAGAGAGAGAGAGAGAGAGAGAGAGAGAGAGAGAGAGAGAGAGAGAGAGAGAGAGAGAGAGAGAGAGAGAGAGAGAGAGAGAGAGAGAGAGAGAGAGAGAACATTTTTCTCTACAAAGCCACTCGGCAGGGTCTCTGTCCAACACACCTTAAAACCTCCAGATCTACACAAACAGACACAACACACACAACACACACTGAACGAACACCCTCAGGCCTACAGACACACAGAGAGAACCCCAGGGCAATGCTCAGCCTCTCTCTTCCACCAGACCAGAGCTATTTTGTGCACCAAGTCTTAGGATTTAACTGTTGAATCTGTAGCAACACGTTACAGTTCCGAATATACATACACAGACTACAGCACTCTTACTTTATACCTATTGTGTAAACACACAAGTGCTGTCAGTGTACTGTATCTCTGGTGCACCAAGCCACTGTTAAACCCACTTCAAGCACCCCTCCAGCTCTAGTTTGAAGAACTTCTTCTTCAAACTTGAGCGATCTCCCTGCACATACACACACACACACACACACACACACACACACACACACACACACACACACACACACACACACACACACACACACACACACACACACACACACACACACACACACACACACACACACACACACACACACACACACACACACACACACACACACACACACACACACACACAGTACAATACCTACCCATTCTCACCCTAACTGGGTCAATCCCACATCTTTTCTGAGGGAATTCTGTTCAGATGGAGGATCCAGCCATGGAGCTGAAACACCATCATTAAAACAGATCCTTTCTAGCACAATACTGGTGTGTTGGTTTGACACGGTTGGAGCCACAGACAAGGCCCTGTTCCCTACTTTTTCCCTTCCTTCCTTCATACTTCCGGCGCCGAAAAGAGATGGCCGCCTCGCTTCGCGTTCCTTGGAAAATATGCAGTATTTTGTTCTTTTATGTGTTATTTCTTACATCGGTACCCCAGGTAATCTTAGGTTTCATTACATACAGTCGGGAGGAACTACTGAATATACGATTAACGTCAACTCATCATCGTTCCTACCAGGAATATGACTTTCCCGAAACGGATCCAGTGTTTTGCCTTCCACCCAATACAATGGATCTGATCCCAGCCAGCGACCCTGTGCGACGCCGAAAAAGGGGCAAACGAGGCGGTCTCGTGGTCAGGCTTCGGAGACGGGCACATCGCGCTCCACTCCCTAGCATACTACTCGCCAATGTCCAGTCTCTTGACAATAAGGTTGATGAAATCCGAGCACGGGTAGCATTCCAGAGAGACATCAGGGATTGCAACGTGCTCTGCTTCACGGAAACATGGCTAACTCAAGGGACGCTAACGGAGTCGGTGCAGCCAGCTGGTTTCTTCATGCATCGCGCCGACAGAAACAAACATCTTTCCGGTAAGAAGAGGGGCGGGGGGGGTATGCCTTATGATTAACGAGAAGTGGTGTGATCATCATAACAACACACAGGAACTCAAGTCATTCTGTTCACCTGATCTAGAACTCCTCACAATCAAATGTCGACCGCATTATCTACCAAGGGAATTCTCTTCAATCATAATCACAGCCGTATATATTCCCCCCCAAGCAGACACATCGATGGCCCTGAACGAACTTTATCTGACTCTTTGTAAACTGGAAACCACACACCCTGAGGCTGCATTCATCGTAGCTGGGGATTTTAACAAGGCTAATCTAAAAACAAAACTCCCTAAATTCTATCAGCATATCGATTGTGCTACCAGGGCTGGAAAAACCCTAGATCATTGTTATACTAATTTCCGCGACGCATATAAGGCCCTCCCCCGCCCCCCTTTCGGAAAAGCTGACCACGACTCCATTTTGTTGATTCCAGCCTACAAACAGAAACTCAAACAACAAGCTCCCGCGCTCAGGTCTGTTCAACGCTGGTCCGACCAATCTGAATCCACGCTTCAAGACTGCTTCGATCACGCGGATTGGAATATGTTCCGCATCGCGTCCAACAACAATATTGACGAATATGCTGATTCGGTGAGCGAGTTCATTAGGAAGTGCATTGACGATGTCGTACCCACAGCAACGATTAAAACATTCCCAAACCAGAAACCGTGGATTGACGGCAGCATTCGCGTGAAACTGAAAGCGCGAACCACTGCTTTTAACCAGGGCAAGGTGACCGGAAGCATGACCGAATACAAACAGTGTAGCTATTCTCTCCGCAAGGCAATCAAACAGGCTAAGTCCCAGTACAGAGACAAAATCGAGTCGCAATTCAACAGCTCAGACACAAGAGGTATGTGGCAGGGTCTACAGTCAATCACGGATTACAAAAAGAAAACCAGCCCCGTCGCGGACCAGGATGTCTTGCTCCCAGACAGGCTAAACAACTTTTTTGCCCGCTTTGAGGACAATACAGTGCCACTGACACGGCCCCCTACCAAAACCTGCGGGCTCTCCTTCACTGCAGCCGAGGTGAGTAAAACATTTAAACGTGTTAACCCTCGCAAGGCTGCAGGCCCAGACGGCATTCCCAGCCGCGTCCTCAGAGCATGCGCAGACCAGCTGGCTGGTGTGTTTACGGACATATTCAATCAATCCTTATCCCAGTCTGCTGTTCCCACATGCTTCAAGAGGGCCACCATTGTTCCTGTTCCCAAGAAAGCTAAGGTAACTGAGCTAAACGACTACCGCCCCGTAGCACTCACTTCCGTCATCATGAAGTGCTTTGAGAGACTAGTCAAGGACCATATCACCTCCACCCTACCGGACACCCTAGACCCACTCCAATTTGCTTACCGACCCAATAGGTCCACAGACGACGCAATCGCAACCACACTGCACACTGCCCTAACCCATCTGGACAAGAGGAATACCCATGTGAGAATGCTGTTCATCGATTACAGCTCAGCATTCAACACCATAGTACCCTCCAAACTCGTCATCAAGCTCGAGACCCTGGGTCTCGACCCCGCCCTGTGCAACTGGGTCCTGGACTTCCTGACGGGCCGCCCCCAGGTGGTGAGGGTAGGTAACAACATCTCCACCCCGCTGATCCTCAACACTGGGGCCCCACAAGGGTGCGTTCTGAGCCCTCTCCTGTACTCCCTGTTCACCCACGACTGCGTGGCCATGCACGCCTCCAACTCAATCATCAAGTTTGCGGATGACACTACAGTGGTAGGCTTGATTACCAACAACGACGAGACGGCCTACAGGGAGGAGGTGAGGGCCCTCGGAGTGTGGTGTCAGGAAAATAACCTCACACTCAACGTCAACAAAACAAAGGAGATGATTGTGGACTTCAGGAAACAGCAGAGGGAGCACCCCCCTATCCACATCGACGGGTCAGTAGTGGAGAAGGTGGAAAGTTTTAAGTTCCTCGGTGTACACATCACGGACAAACTGAATTGGTCCACCCACACAGACAGCGTTGTGAAGAAGGCGCAGCAGCGCCTCTTCAACCTCAGGAGGCTGAAGAAATTCGGCTTGTCACCAAAAGCACTCACAAACTTCTACAGATGCACAATCGAGAGCATCCTGTCGGGCTGTATCACCGCCTGGTACGGCAACTGCTCCGCCCACAACCGTAAGGCTCTCCAGAGGGTAGTGAGGTCTGCAGAACGCATCACCGGGGGCAAACTACCTGCCCTCCAGGACACCTACACCACCCGATGTCACAGGAAGGCCATAAAGATCATCAAGGACAACAACCACCCAAGCCACTGCCTGTTCACCCCGCTATCATCCAGAAGGCGAGGTCAGTACAGGTGCATCAAAGCAGGGACCGAGAGACTGAAAAACAGCTTCTATCTCAAGGCCATCAGACTGTTAAACAGCCACCACTAACATTTAGCGGCCGCTGCCAACATACTGACTCAACTCCAGCCACTTTAAAAATGGGAATTGATGGAAATTATGTAAAAATGTACCACTAGCCACTTTAAACAATGCCACTTAATATAATGTTTACATACCCTACATTACCCATCTCATATGTATATACTGTACTCTATATCATCTACTGCATCTTGCCATCTTTATGTAATACATGTACCACTAGCCACTTTAAACTATGCCACTTTATGTTTACATACCCTACAGTACTCATCTCATATGTATATACCGTACTCTATACCATCTACTGCATCTGCCATGCCGTTCTGTACCACCACTCATTCATATATCTTTATGTACATATTCTTTATCCCTTTACACTTGTGTGTGTGTGTAAGGTAGTAGTTGTGGAATTGTTAGGTTAGATTACTTGTTGGTTATTACTGCATTGTCGGAACTAGAAGCACAAGCATTTCGCTACACTCGCATTAACATCTGCTAACCATGTGTATGTGACTAATAAAATTTGATTTGATTTGATTTGATTTGATTACCTCCCCTATTTCTTTCATTTCTCCTTTCTTTCATTGGGTGACCAGCTTTTTGTGTAATTTGATCAGATATTTGATTACCACAAAACAGGGCCAGTGAGAGACTTCTCTTGACTTCAGAGAGAGAGGGAGAGAGTGAGCTATGGGGGTAGAGAGAGAGGGAGACGGGGGGAGGGGGAGATGGAGCTGAAACAGAGAGGGAGCAGAGAGAGAAAGAGAGGGGTAAGGAGTGGAGAAAGAGGGAGAAGTGAGAGAGAGAGAAAAGAAGAGGGAGCAGTGAGAGGGAGCAGAGAGAGAGGGAGCAGAGAGAGAGGGAACATAGAGGGAACAGAGAGAGAGGGAACAGAGAGGGAACAGAGAGAGAGGGAACAGAGAGGGAACAGAGAGAGAGGGAACAGAGAGGGAACAGAGAGAGAGGGAACAGAGAGAGAGGGAGCAGAGAGAGAGGGAACAGAGAGAGAGGGAACAGAGAGAGAGGGAACAGAGAGAGAGGGAGCAGAGAGAGAGAGGGAGCAGAGAGAGAGAGGGAGCAGAGACAGAAAGAGAGGGGTAAAGAGTGGAGAAAGAGGGAGAAGTGAGAGAGAGAGAAAAGAAGAGGGAGCAGTGAGAGGGAGCAGAGAGAGAGGGAGCAGAGAGAGAGGGAACATAGAGGGAACAGAGAGAGAGGGAACAGAGAGGGAACAGAGAGAGAGGGAACAGAGAGGGAACAGAGAGAGAGGGAACAGAGAGGGAACAGAGAGAGAGGGAACAGAGAGGGAACAGAGAGAGAGGGAACAGAGAGGGAACAGAGAGAGAGGGAACAGAGAGAGAGGGAGCAGAGAGAGAGGGAACAGAGAGAGAGGGAACAGAGAGAGAGGGAACAGAGAGAGAGGGAGCAGAGAGAGAGAGGGAGCAGAGAGAGAGAGGGAGCAGAGACAGAAAGAGAGGGGTAAAGAGTGGAGAAAGAGGGAGAAGTGAGAGAGAGAGAAAAGAAGAGGGAGCAGTGAGAGGGAGCAGAGAGAGAGGGAGCAGAGAGAGAGGGAACATAGAGGGAACAGAGAGAGAGGGAACAGAGAGGGAACAGAGAGAGAGGGAACAGAGAGGGAACAGAGAGAGAGGGAACAGAGAGGGAACAGAGAGAGAGGGAACAGAGAGGGAACAGAGAGAGAGGGAACAGAGAGAGAGGGAGCAGAGAGAGAGGGAACAGAGAGAGAGGGAACAGAGAGAGAGGGAACAGAGAGAGAGGGAGCAGAGAGAGAGAGGGAGCAGAGACAGAAAGAGAGGGGTAAAGAGTGGAGAAAGAGGGAGAAGTGAGAGAGAGAGAAAAGAAGAGGGAGCAGTGAGAGGGAGCAGAGAGAGAGGGAGCAGAGAGAGAGGGAACATAGAGGGAACAGAGAGAGAGGGAACAGAGAGGGAACAGAGAGAGAGGGAACAGAGAGGGAACAGAGAGAGAGGGAACAGAGAGGGAACAGAGAGAGAGGGAACAGAGAGGGAACAGAGAGAGAGGGAACAGAGAGAGAGGGAGCAGAGAGAGAGGGAACAGAGAGAGAGGGAACAGAGAGAGAGGGAACAGAGAGAGAGGGAGCAGAGAGAGAGAGGGAGCAGAGACAGAAAGAGAGGGGTAAAGAGTGGAGAAAGAGGGAGAAGTGAGAGAGAGAGAAAAGAAGAGGGAGCAGTGAGAGGGAGCAGAGAGAGAGGGAGCAGAGAGAGAGGGAACATAGAGGGAATAGAGAGAGAGGGAACATAGAGGGAACAGAGAGAGAGGGAACAGAGAGGGAACAGAGAGAGAGGGAACAGAGAGGGAACAGAGAGAGAGGGAACAGAGAGGGAACAGAGAGAGAGGGAACAGAGAGGGAACAGAGAGAGAGGGAACAGAGAGAGAGGGAGCAGAGAGAGAGGGAGCAGAGAGAGAGGGAGCAGAGAGAGAGAGGGAGCAGAGAGAGAAAGAGAGGGGTAAAGAGTGGAGAAAGAGGGAGAAGTGAGAGAGAGAAAAGAAGAGGGAGCAGAGAGAGGGAGCAGAGAGAGAGGGAGCAGAGAGAGAGGGAACATAGAGGGAACAGAGAGAGAGGGAACAGAGAGGGAACAGAGAGAGAGGGAACAGAGAGGGAACAGAGAGAGAGGGAACAGAGAGAGAGGGAGCAGAGAGAGAGGGAGCAGAGAGAGAGAGGGAGCAGAGAGAGAAAGAGAGGGGTAAAGAGTGGAGAAAGAGGGAGAAGTGAGAGAGAGAAAAGAAGAGGGAGCAGAGAGAGGGGGCAGAGAGAGAGGGAGCAGAGAGAGAGGGAACATAGAGGGAACAGAGAGAGAGGGAACAGAGAGGGAACAGAGAGAGAGGGAACAGAGAGGGAACAGAGAGAGAGGGAACAGAGAGGGAACAGAGAGAGAGGGAACAGAGAGAGAGGGAACAGAGAGAGAGGGAGCAGAGAGAGAGAGGGAGCAGAGAGAGAAAGAGAGGGGTAAAGAGTGGAGAAAGAGGGAGAAGTGAGAGAGAGAGAAAAGAAGAGGGAGCAGTGAGAGGGAGCAGAGAGAGAGGGAGCAGAGAGAGAGGGAACATAGAGGGAACAGAGAGGGAACAGAGAGAGAGGGAGCAGAGAGAGAAAGAGAGGGGTAAAGAGTGGAGAAAGAGGAAGAAGTGAGAGAGAGAGAAAAGAAGAGGGAGCAGAGAGAGGGAGCAGAGAGAGAGGGAGCAGAGAGAGAGGGAACATAGAGGGAACAGAGAGAGAGGGAACAGAGAGGGAACAGAGAGAGAGGGAACAGAGAGGGAACAGAGAGAGAGGGAACAGAGAGGGAACAGAGAGAGAGGGAACAGAGAGGGAACAGAGAGAGAGGGAACAGAGAGGGAACAGAGAGAGAGGGAACAGAGAGAGAGGGAACAGAGAGGGAACAGAGAGAGAGGGAACAGAGAGAGATGGCGAAGAGATAGAGAACAGATAGAGAGAGGGAGCAGAGAGAGAGGGAGCAGAGAGAGAGGGAGCAGAGAGAGAGAGCGAGCAGAGAGAGAGGGAACATAGAGGACAGTAGTTTCATTAGTGAGATTGATTAGATATGCTCTTTAGTTAAATGCCATCTCTGGTTTCATCATCATCACACACACACACACACACACACACACACACACACACACACACACACACACACACACACACACACACACACACACACACACACACACACACACACACACACACACACACACACACACACACACACACACACACACACACACTTGATGCATGCACACATCCCACAAACATATGCGCGCACACACACACACACACACACACACACACACACACACACACACACACACATACACATACACACATGGTATCAACATCATGTGTTAGCTCTTGGCCTATCAGCAATGGTTTGTTCAGGAGGGAAAAAGACACAATGCTTTGTATATACCAGATATGATTGTCTGTCAGGTAGAATATGGAATAATGTCAACTCTATTTAGGGACAGTTCGACATTTACTGGGGTGGCCCAAAATAGGGGAGGGTTGTCCAAAATGTTTTTTTGCTTTGGGGAGGTATGTGTGTTCTTTTTATTGGGCACAGGGGAGGATAGTGTGTTTTTTTCCCCTGGTTTACATTCACTCTCCTGCAAGTTTTACTATATCATTTCTTCCATCCTAGCCACATTTCCTCATCTGCTTGCAAGGGCCTCCCCTATATCCAAGTGTTTTGTTACTTCTCTTATGCACTACGCTTTTCCGCATGTATTGTAATGTTTTTAAATTGTATAACTGCCTTAATGTTGCTGGACCACAGGAAGAGTAGCTGCTGCCTTGGCAGGAACAAAATGGAGATCCATAATAAACCCCAGGAAGAGTAGCTGCTGCCTTGGCAGGAACTAATGGGGATCCATAACAAATACAAATACATGCTTACTGTTACTATACCACAGGTAAATATACACTAACTGTACAAAACATTCGGAAACACATTATCACCCCTTTCGCCTACAGAACAGCCCCAATTATTCGGGGCATGTACTCTACAAGGTATCTAAATCGTTCCACAGGGATGCTGGCCCATGCTTACTCCAATGCTTCCCACAGTTGTGTCAAGTTGGCTGGTAGTGGATCTCTACTCTGAATAGCTCGTTCCATCTCATCCCACAGATGGTCAATTGGATTGAGATCTGGTGACTGGGCAGGCCACAGCAGTAAGCTGAATTCACTGTCATGTTTTTGGAAAAATTCCTGGATAATCCTAGCTTTGTGGCATGGGGCTTTATCCTGCTGGAAAAAAATGATGGATACACTGCTGCCGTGAAGGGATGCACCTGATGGGCAAAAATGTTCAGATATCCTGTGGCATTCAAACATTGCTCCACTTTCATCAAGGGGCTCAATGTGTGCCATGAAAACACAACCCACACCATCATGGCACCACCAGCCTGCAATGTTTTCTCAAGGCTTAAAAATCCTTCTTTAACCCTTCTCCTCCCCTTCATCTACACAGATTGAAGTGGATTTAACAAGTGACATCATAAGGGATCATAGCTTTCACCTGGATTCACCTGGTCAGTCTATGTCATGGAAAGAGCAGGTGTTCCCAATGTTTTGCACACTCTGTGTAGTCTACCAGTCTAACTGTCTATCCAGCCCTCTATCCACCATTCATGGTGAGAATGTTGGTAGGTGGTTTGTTCATCCACATGGATCGTTTGTCCAGATCTGCAATAGGGGATCTAGCAGTCAATCAATCAATCAATCATACCACACATCAAATCATTCAAAGCTGCACTCATTTTCTATATGAATCCAGAAGAACAAATATAGCTGATCGGCAGCGGAGAGGCCAGGTGCATCATTGTGGTGCTCCCCTATTGATCTTGTTTAGGTACAACACAATTATCCTACCTAGACTAGCCTACCACACCACAACGCAATGACTAATTGAGTACAACATTCTACTCTAGACTGCAGGGACAATGTAGATAGAAGTGTATGTTACTACACTTCTATCTACAGCAACAATACATTGTTAGACCAGACAGATGAGAGACCCCAGTAGGAAATGACTGCATAACTCCCAGAGGAAACATACAGTACTGGGCCTACAGGGGGACTACAATGAGCTACTATAGAAGATGTGCTATTTTCTCATTTGGTTATGAGATGAGATTAGATGAGGTGTGTTGGCATAGCGACTGTCTGAGGCTCATCTCTCCAAGCTGTGATAACGAGGTTGAGACCAGAATCTGAGGATGTTCAGCTGATGACTCACAGCACACTGACAACACACTCATCTCAATGCATAATAACACCCGCCATATAATAATATACACACACACACCTTAACTTCAACCCCCACCCTACTATTGCCCCAAAACTGACACCACACCCCCCCCCCCCCCTCACCAAGAATTCTCCTAGTAATTCCCTTCACGTCAAACCTCCTCCCAGCTATCTTGCTCCAATCTCTGCCCCGCCCCCCCCCGCCCCCCACTTCCACACACACATCCCTAGCGACACACAAGCATACACACACACACTAGACATCACACACATCCGGCGACACACACAATATGCCCCACGCTATTAATGACATACACCCATTCTCAGGACTCTTCTCCAGAAGTCTGCCTCTTATATGGTAACATAACAAGTGTGAAATGAGAAAGGTGACCAAATAAGAACATAAGAACACAAACACACGTCAGAATAAATGCATACAGGGAGATGGAAGCCTAATTGAAAAGCTTCTTCCTTTCAGCTCTAATGCAGCAGGCAGCAGAGGGGAGAGACACAATACAAGGATTTCAAACATGTTGGTGTGTGTCTGCACACACTCACAAGTAACTGCTATCACGACAACTAAACTCAGCACAAAAAGAAACGTCCCTTTTTTCAGGACCCAGTCTTTCAAAGATAATTTGTAAAAATCCAAATAACTTCAGATCTTCATTGTAAAGGGTTTAAACACTGTTTCCCATGCTTGTTCAATGAACCAGAAACAATTAATGAACATGCACCTGTGGAACGGTCGTTAAGACACTAACAGCTTACAGACGGTAGGCAATTAAGGTCACAGTTATGAAAACTTAGGACACTAAAGAGGCCTATCTACTGACTCTGGAATACACCAAAAGAAAGATGCCCAATGTTCCTGCTCATCTGTGTGAATGTGCCTTATGCATGCTGCAAGGAGGCATGAGGACTGCAGATGTGGCCAGAGCAAAAAATTGCAATGTCCGTACTGTGAGACGCCGAAGACAGCGCTACAGGGAGACAGGACGGACAGCTGATCGTCCTCGCAGTGGCAGACCACGTGTAACAACACCTGCACAGGATCGGTACATCCGAACATCACACCTGGGGGACAGGTACAGGATGGCAACAACAACTGCCCGAGTTACACCAGGAGCGCACAATCCCTCCATCAGTGCTCAGACTGTCCGCAATAGGCTGAGAGAGGCTGGACTGAGGACTTGTAGGCCTGTTGTAAGGCAGGTCCTCACCTGACGTCACTGGCAACAATGTTGCCTATCGGCACAAGCCCACCATCGCTGGACCAGACAGGACTGGCAAAAAGTGCTCTTCACTGACGAGTCACGGTTTTGTCTCACCAGGGGTGATGGTCGGATTCGCGTTTATCGTCGAAGGAATGAGCGTTACACCGAGGCCTGTACTCTGGAGCGGGATCGATTTGGAGGTGGGGGGTCTGTCATGGTCTGGGGCGGTGTGTCACAAACAAAAATCTCAAAACCAACTTTTTATCACTGGATTGGAACTTGCCACCTTTGGAATCAGAGGCAGATGCTTAACCGAAGCAAAAACCAAAACCTACTTGAAGGTAACAGCGCTTACTGCGGCCCTACTGGCCGGTTTCCACGTCATCTCCCGACCTCTGCAGACATGGATGGACATCGAATACTGGCTTGTACCACAGGGGATATGACTGATCACAAAGTCTTCATCCTCCCTTCCATCCTCATCATCACTCCAGACAGAGTTCAATTCCATTATTTATAATGAGATGCAAATGAGATGCACATCCAGGTCAGGGGTGGGGCCTGTGTGTGTGTGTGTGTGTGTGTGTGTGTGTGTGTGTGTGTGTGTGTGTGTGTGTGTGTGTGTGTGTGTGTGTGTGTGTGTGTGTGTGTGTGTGTGTGTGTGTGTGTGTGTGTGTGTGTGTGTGTGTGTGTGTGTGTGTGTGTGTGTGACTGTGTTGTTTTGAACTATTTCCAGATGTTGATTACAGTAATACTACTGCAATACAACTCACTGTAATATGCCGACTACAACGCTGTTGAGCTCAGAATAGCCCAATCAGTCCTCTGTTCAGCATCAAATAGAGACAGAGAGAAAAAGAGAGAGAGAGAAAGAGAGAGAGAACGAGATAGAGAGAGAGGGAAAGGGAGAGCGAGAGTGTGAAAGATAGAAAGAGAGAGAGAGGGAGGGTAAAGGATGAGGCTGAG